>NC_053491.1:439624329-439924329 GCF_905171775.1 Rana temporaria
CATACATACACACATATACATATATACACACACACACACACACACACACACATATATACCGTATTTATTGGCGTATAAAATCAGGGCAAAATTGTGGGTGCGCGATATACGCCGATACTTGCTTCCCGCACTGTGTTTGAACTTTGCCGCCGATCCCTGCTTCCCGTGCTGTGTTTGAATGCTGCCGCATACATATACCGAGCGCAGTATACTCGGGTACAGTCGGCCAGGCTCGGCTCCCTTCTAGGTTATGCGAGAGGAGCCAAGCGTGCCCGAGTGTACTGCGCTCGGTATATGTCGGCGGCGGCGTTTAAACACAGTGCGGGAAGCAGGGATCGGCTCAGAGACAGCGCAGGAGCAGCGGGGAGGACACCACGAAGGTCGCAGACGGACGCCAGACCGGACAAGGCCGCCGATGGACGCCAGGCAAGACACCAAAACTGTAAGTAATAAAAAATAAATAAAGGGGGTGCGCACAATAGGCTGATAAATACGGTATATATATATACACACACACACACACACACACACACATACATATATATATATATATATATATATATATATATATATATATATATATATATATATACTGTATGTATGTGTGTATATATATATATATACATATATATGTTATCACATGTCTGAAAACATTAATTACATGTTCTTTTAAACGTTAGTTTCACTGTTTGAATTCGGCTGCACCATAATCTCACAATATCTCACGAGATTACAGGCAGTCCACCCACTTTTACACAGATCTCGGCTGTTTTCAGAGAAAAAAACTTCACCTCTGTTCACCATCTGAGAACTGAAGTTCTCAGTTTATTAAACTGGCTGCAGAGGAGATAATTCTCCTCATGAGAACTGCCGTGAACTGATGTGAACTGAACAGAGAAAAAACTTCACAGTTTATTAAACGGACACCAAAGTACGCTTGGCCTTTTACCTATCTCACTGATTGCACCGAGCCAAGTTCTGAGCATGCCCAGTGAGGTGCAGATTCGTGCGCGCATGCGCAGTACGGCCGGCCTTTCATTTGCATGGGGTCACGGCTCATTACAATGGAGCACGCTCACTTCCTTCCCACTTGCAATAACCCCACCTTACGCCTTGGGATTTAAGTTACGATGGCGCAAATTTGGGCGCAAATGCGCTGTGGATACGGCACTTACGACACAAAATTAAGGCGCCGTAACTTAAATGACATACGTTTGGAGTAACTTAATTTGCGCCGCTCTACGTGAATCTGGCCCTTAGTTCCTCAAAAGATCAGAGTAAAAAATATGAATGGGAAATATTACAATTGAATTCCATCATGCATACAGTAGGTACCCCGAGCTCCAGACTGGGAGTGGCCATATTGTGGCTTAAGTCTGGTGCACACTACTAGGTTTATTTTATTTATTTTTTCTTCCATTTCAACCCAGTGGGCTGATCAAAAAAAAAAACTGAAAGCTCAGAAGGAGCCACTGTACTAACTATCTGATGTTAGTACACCGGTTTCCCTTGCTGTGCTATTGTTTTCTGACAGACCCCAGTTAAAGCTGAACTTCAGGTATGGATATTTTTATAGTTACAATCTAGACTAATGTACCGTATTTTCCGGCGTATAAGACGACCCGGCGTATAAGGCCCCTTTCAGACGGACGGATAGAATGGTGCTTTTAGCTGCAGATTTTCTATTTTTCTACCGCAGCTAAAAGCACACAATGTTTTCCTATGGCCCCATTCACACACAGCGTTTGCGTGCGATTACGTTACATGCGGTTTTGTGCGAATAGAAAAAATAGAATTGAATGCGTCCAGGTGCGATGTAGCGCAGCTATATGCACATAACCGCAGGTAATCGCAGTCTGTTTTGTCAACTGCGGATAGCAGCGTTTTAGAATTCAAGGGACCCAAACAAAAACAAAAAAAATAAAAATGGTTGCTATGGAAATGAATACCGCAGCTAAACGCGGCCGCAGTTAAACGCACGTAAACGCATGTAATCGCAATGTGCAAATGCAGCTAATCGCAGTGCCTGGAGCCTTGAATTTCACAAAACATTTGTAGTGCTTTTAACTGCGGCAAAACAGCCGTCCGTCTAAAAGGGGCCTAAGACGACCCCCTAATTTTCCAGGAAAAATTTTGATTTTGGGATATACTCACTGTATAAGACTACCCCCTTCTTACTGTCTTTCTGGAAGCTGAGGGGGAGCCAGAACCGCTGACAGGAACAGGCTTTTTCAAATCTCACTGTGCCATTACATTACATTCCTCACTGTGCCAATACATTACATGCCCAGACTGTGCCATTACATTACTCACTGTGCCATTACATTACTCACTGTGCCATTACATTACATGCCCAGACTGTGCCATTACATTACATGCCCAGACTGTGCCACTGTGCCATTACATGCCCCCACATTGCCACTGTGCCATTACATGCCCCCACATTGCCACTGTGCCATTACATGCCCCCACATTGCCATTGTGCCATTACATGCCCCCACATTGCCATCACTTGCCCCCACTGTGCCTGAACTTGTTGCCCCCCCCCCCCCCATTGCAATAACACTCACTTTTTTTCCCCAGCGCTGACAGTCTCCCATGCTGCGATCGCGAATGATTTCAAAGCCGCGCCTTCACTGCAGAGTGTTCTGTGATAGGAGGAACAAAAATCTTCCCAGCAGCGCCTCTGTTATGTTTTCCGCCTATCACGGACGTCTTCTCATCTCGTCCGAGGATGAGAAGGCATCTGTGATAGGAGGAACAAAGAACAGAGGCGCTGCTGGGAAGATTTTTGTTCCTCCTATCACAGAACACTCTGCAGTGAAGGCGCGGCTTTGAAATCCTTCACGATCGCGATCGCAGCATGGGAGACTGTCAGCGCTGGGGAAAAAAAGTGAGTACTGAGACTGTACCCGGCGTATAAGACGACCCCCGACTTTGGATGCATGTTTTTGCATCCAGAAAGTCATCTTATACGCCGGAAAATACAGTAACTATGCATATACCATACCTGGCCAAACCCCCTTTGGAAGCTGGAAATCGCTGTAGTAGATACCACTACTGTAGTGATCTCCACTTGCTCCCAGATCCTGTGCTGAGCGACTGACCTGCTGCTTACTGAACACAGGAAGTTACCCACTCGGCATTGGCGCCATTTTCAGAGAGCGCTTTTCGTTTTCTCATTAAATCGTGATTCCCCCACGAAGTCGGCAGCTACTAACAGTGTAGCTGCTGACTTTTAATAAGGACACTTACCTGTCCTAGCCTCCCACGATGTCGGTCCCCGACGGCGATTCCCTCAGTCCTGGCGCCTCCATCCTTACTAAGGGCATCCTTACTAAGGGAAACGGGCAGTGAAGCCTTACGGCTTCACTGCCCGTTTCCTACTGCGCATGCGCAACAAAAACTGTAGCTGCTGACTTTTAATAAGGACACTTACCTGTCCTAGGCGCCCCCAATGTTGCCCCCCCCCCCCCGGCCGATCGCTCGATCCTAGCAGCTCCCGGTAAAAGGGAGTAGCAGGTGGGAATTTTTTTAAATAAAGGCTACATGTTGTGCAGAGTGTGGCTGTCCAGAGACAATTTTTGCTCCAGGTGCCGCCATCCTCACTAAGGGAAACGGGCAGTGGAGCCTTGTGGCTTCCTACTGCGCATGTGCGAGTCTCGCGGCGCTTTGTGAATGGGCGGCTGCTTTCTGGGATACACACAGTTCCCAGAAGGCAGTGCGCACCATTCCCCAGAAGACAACGCGGGGAGGACAAGGAAGAAGACCTGCCGGAAGAGGCAGATTAGGAAAAGCCGCATAGCAACCACCAACATTTTTTTTTTTTTTTTTTTTTTTTTTTTTTTTTTTTTGCAGGATTTTGGTGTATTTTTTTTTTTTTTTTGGGTGGACCTCCACGTTAGTAAATGTAAACTGCTAAATGCCTTTTATCATCAGCAGTATACAGCAGTCTTGTGATTTCTATCAGTGCCTGGTTAAATCTTGTAGGAGTTTTTACAATAAACTGGCTGTCCTATCAGGATCCGGGACACCTGACCCTCTGTTTGGACAGTGCTGATTGGCCCTGTGCTGATCACATGCACTCTCCCAAAGGGGGGAAAAAACACTCTCTAGCAATACACACCAAACTGAGCACACGCAAAAGAAAATAACCTCCAGAAATGGGATTTTGTGGGCAATGAAACAAAAAATTTAAAAAATATAAAAAATTATTTAATATACAAAAATTACATCATATATATAACAATAATTGTAGCAGAAGATTACATACTACATAAGCCACACAGTGGTATATAAAAACAGTATATGAACAGGATAACAGTACATGAAATGCAATGAGTGAATGATGTAGAAAACCTCAAGAACCCAACAGGCTCAAAGGTAAATGCAGATGGTTAATCCGACGCGTTTCGACTTGTGGGTTACATTGACTGTCTTCATCAGGAAAAAAACAGTGTGTCTGTTCCGTTCTTTGGATACATGTCTTTCAAATCCGGCCCTCATTTGTGATGCCATGGCTCCGCCCCCCCCGGCGTTTTTTGCACATTTAAATCAAGCCTGGCATTCTAAGATACAACACACACTAGGTGAAGCCTAACTCCTTCAGCGCCCCCCTGTGGTTAACTCCCAAACTGCAACTGTCATTTTCACAATAAACAATGCAATTTAAATGCATTTTTTGCTGTGAAAATGACAACCGTCCCAAAAATGTGTCAAAATTGTCCGAAGTGTCCGCCATAATGTCGCAGTCACGAAAAAAATCGCTGATCGCCGCCATTGGTAGTAAAAAAAAATAATTATTAATAAAAATGCAATAAAACTATCCCCTATTTTGTAAACGCTATACATTTTAAAAACCGCAGAGGTGATCAAATACCACCAAAAGAAAGCTCTATTTGTGGGGAAAAAAAGACGTCAAGTTTGTTTGGGAGCCACGTCGCACGACCGCGTAATTTAGCTGGGCCTTTAGCTGCATTTTGGTCCGGGTCTTAAGTGGTTAAAGCCTTCGTACACACGATCGGATTATCCGAAGGGGAATTGTGTGTTGACCACCTCTTGTACACTCCATCGGACAATTATTGTCGGATTTTCCACTGACAAATGTTGGATGGGGCAGGCTTTAAAATTTTCCATGGACAACGGTTTGTTGTCGGATTTTCCGATCGTGTGGACAAAAGTACAAACACGCATGCTCGGAAGCAACGCTCACCAAACGCGACATTAGCAGAAGGTGCCCAAAGGGTGGCGCTCAAGAGCTGAAAAACCACGTAGTACGTAACTACGTTTGTGTTTGTTGGCCGACAATTGTGTGCTGTTTGTATGCAAGACAAATTCCTGGCCAACACCCTTCGGACAAAAGTCCAACGATTTGTCTGCAGAAAATCTGATCGTGTGTAAGAGGCTTTAGGGTTAGTTTGCAGGTCATCCCTAGAACACATAGAAAACAATTGTTTTCTATGTGCCCCATACACACCATAACACTGGTGTACTGTTTGTTGCAGTGCAGACAATTGCAGCATATCTGCATTTTTATGCAGCACGGAGGACAGCACTGCATGTCACGTCACAGCAGTCCCACGCACCCCATTGCTGTGCAGTGGCATGAATATGAATGAAGTTTTAATCTCTGGCACTTCAAAAAAATTAAAGAAAAAACAAGCAGTACAGTATGCTGAAATACGCATTGCACAGTAGCCTACCTCAGCTGACACGGAAACTTTAATTTACGTTCTTTCTTTTGAAATCTTTAGATCTTATGTCAGTAGAAGAAAAAGTTGCACATACCGTTCTTGCAGCAGAAGAGACCAAGCAAAAAGTGTCATCCAGACTTCATAAGATTGAGCGGGAGATACAGGAAGTTTGTGAGAAAAATGCATCGGTGGAAACAGACAAAAAATATCCTTCAGACCAAAGTAGTGTTTCTTTTCTTGTACAAATATTATTATAGGCAACCATAACAAAAAAGAGGAAGATGCTTTGTTTACCAATTGGTGAACCTCAACAGTACATTTCTGGCGGGCGGCTCCTTCAGGTACCACAATGTACTCGTACCTTGTGTTGCACATGCGCACTGTGCCTGCCCCCTGGGGCTGCAGCGGCGTGAACCACAACCACAGTGGACAGAGCGAATTACAGATTGCAGTGCTCGGTATCGGGCCGTTATTAGCGTCCCCAGGTACTAAGTGTTTGCTGTGTGATGACATGTTGCACAGTAAACAATAGTCATGAATTAAATCTATTTATAACATCATTGTTTACTACTGTGTGTGATCTGTGATTGGTCATCAGTGATTACATGGCAACCTGTACCATATGATAGCTGTGGGCAAATCACAGTAGTAAACAAAGCCATTCATAACAGTTCAAAACGATTGTTACAGTGATCACCACTGTAACAAGCAATCGGTGTAAAAAAAAAAACTCCCTGATCACCCCCCAGATTAGTGCAGTGTCACTATGGTGTTAATGGGGGAATCCCTCCCGCTAAGCTATTGTGTTCTCCCGTTGGGGGAGAGCCATCCCGGCTGGGAGAACACACACAATGATTATTACTAGTGGCTATAGCCACTGACAATAGTAGCATGAAAAATCTAACAGGCTGGTTGTACCCGATTTTGATCAACTTTGGTACAATCAGTCTGCCCATACATGGTTCCAATTAGGGTTGTACCGATACCATTCATTTGCCTGAGTACTTGTACTCGGGGCAAATGCTCCGTTACTTCACCCGATACCTGAGCACTCAGCGGTGATCAGTGCTGTGGAGGAGTTACAAGCGCTGATCACCCTGTATAGATTTAAAAGTCTGACAGCCACAGCCGGTCCTCTCTCTCAAAGCCTCGCCACGGCTTTCAGCGGTGATCGGTGCTTCTCTCCCACACACGATCACCGCTGACTGCCCTCTATCCTCCTCCCAGTCCCCATTTCTCTTTCTCTCTTTCTTTCTCTTTCTTTCTCTTTCTTTCTCTTTCTTTCTCTTTCTTTCTCTTTCTTTCTCTTTCTTTCTCTTTCTTTCTCTTTCTTTCTCTTTCTTTCTCTCTCTCTCCCTCTCTCTTCTACCGTTCCCCTTGATATCTCAGGATGGAGAGCGGAGGTAGGAGCCGGTAAACCCGGCTCCTTCGTTTTATGAATGGACAGAGTCGGTATTCACTGACTCTGTCCATTCACATAACTGAAACATCGTAACCTCCTGTGATTACGATGTCTCAGTTAATGAATGAAGAGAAGCCGCTGTCTTCTCTCCTTTCATTTTCAGTGTAGCTGAGAAAGGGAGTGGGGAATATGTGTCCCTAGTCCCTTTCTCTGTCTCAAAGGGGAGATGTCAGAGGTCTGTTAAGACCCCTGATATCTCACCATTGCCCCCCCCCCCCCAACAGGGCTGATAAAAAAAAAAAAAAAAATTGCAATAAATAATTTAAAAAAAAAAATTGTAAAAAAAATCACACTGACACTGGGCCAGATTCACAGTGGAGATACGCCGTCGTATCTCTGTTTCTATCTATGCGACTGATTCATAGAATCAGTTACGCATAGATAGCCAGAAGATCCGACAGGTGTAATTGTTTTACACTGTCGGATCTTAAGATGCAATACCACAGCCGCCGCTGGGGGGAGTTCGCGTCGTAAACCAGCGTCGGGTATGTAAATTAGCAGTTACGGCGATCCACGTCGGTTTTTCGCGTTCGCTACGTCGCCGCTAGTATAGTTTTCCGTCGCAAAGTTAGTCGTCGTTTTTGGTGCCCTAACTTTAGTCAGCAAGCGTATTGCTGTCTAAAGTATGGCCGTCGTTCCCGCGTCGAAATTTAAAAAATAACGTCTTTTGCGTAAGCCGTCCGGGAATACGGAATTACGCTACGCGTGTCGCCGTTCGAAAACATGACGGCACGGCGCGCAATGCACGACGGGAGTTCGGAAACGGAGAATGCGCGGTAGGTCCGGCGCGGGAGCGTGCCTAATTTAAATGGCACACGCCCATTTAAATTGGCCCGCCTTGCGCCGGAGGCCGCCGGCGTAGGTTTTCATCGCAAGTGCTTGGTGAATCAGGCACTTGCGATGAATAATTGCGGCGGTGTAATGTATCTACTATACGTTACGCCGCCACTCTTCTATGTGAATCTGGCCCAGAGTCCCCACATGCCCCCCCCCCCCCCCCCAAAAAAAGAAAAATACCGACACATGCCACTTTCACATGAGATTAAATTAAAAGTATCGGTATTCAGTATCGGCGAGTACTTGAAAAGGATCGGTACTTATACTTGGTCTTAAAGTGGTATCGGGACAACCCTAGTTCCAATCTCAGCCAGTCCAGCAGATTCAAACAGTCTATGGCTGGATTTACCCCTCCGCTAGAAGATAAACCCTATGTGATTTCTGTTTTTAAAATCTGACTGTGACTTCCACTGTCTTTTCATTAACCTTGTGGTGATGAATCAGCTGTTTGTTTATGTATATGTTTTAATTCTTTAATTTGTGAAGTTTGCTTTTCCTGAACATCCGTACATTCTTGCAAAAGGAGGTGGAAGACTTGAAGCTCCTAGAAGATGAAACTGAAGAGATAGAGAGAGAAGCTCAGGAAGATACGACTGTAGTCATCCCCTCAGCCTTGTAAGTTTTGTCATCATATAAAGAGATTTGCAGGCAGAACATGACATGCTGTATCACATATGTAATGTAAAGGCTGTTTGCTTACGCCAGCTTATTTTTTCATAGAACTGCAAAAATAGATTTTGATCCCTTTATTACATCTATCTCTACAGAACAGTAGTGTGTTACTTATGCAGATTTAGTTTAAAGTCAAATGTAAGTCTTAATACAATCTATGCAGTTCTCCCCAGCCCCTCTGATACTTACCTGAGCCCCACTTCCATCCAGCGATGTGCATGAGCGCCTCAGTTCTATGGATAAAGTCTCCCTCCTCAGTGGCTTAGATTGCAGCGGGTGCAATTGGCTTCTGCTGCTCTCAATCAAAGTCAGTGAGCCAGTGAGGAGAGGGGGGGGGGGGGGTAGGGCAGAGCTGTGGCTCTTGGCCTAAATGGCAGACAGAGCAGCGGCCCAGGGGGCACTCGACAGGAAGGATGGGCCAGGAGCACTGACAGGGGACCCGAGAAGTGAAAGATTGGGGCTGCTCTGTGCAAAACCACTGCACAGAGCAGATAAGTATAACATAATATATATATATATATATATATATATATATATATATATATATATATATATATATATATATATATATTTATTATTATTATTTTTTAACCACTTACCCCCCGGACCATATTGCTGCCCAAAGACCAGAGTACTTTTTGCGATTCTGGACTGCGTCGCTTTAACAGACAATTGCGTGGTCGTGCGACGTGGCTCCCAAACAAAATTGGCGTCCTTTTTTTCCCACAAATAGAGCTTTCTTTTGGTGGTATTTGATCACCTCTGCGGTTTTTTAGTTTTTGCGCTATAAACAAAAATAGAGCGACAATTTTGAAAAAAAATTAATATTTTTAACATTTTGCTATAATAAATATCCCCCAAAAATATATAAAAAAACATTTTTTTCCTCAGTTTAGGCCGATACGTTTTCTTCTACATATTTTTCGTAAAAAAAAATCGCAATAAGCGTTTATTGATTGGTTTGCGCAAAAGTTATAGCGTTTACAAAATAGGGGGTATTTTTATGTCATTTTTATTATATTTTTTTTACTAGTAATGGCGGCGATCAGCGATTCTTTTTTTTTTTTTCTCGGTACTGCGACATTATGGCGGACACTTTTGACACATTTTTGGGACCATTGGCATTTTTATAGCGATCAGTGCTATAAAAATGCATTGGATTACTACAAAAATGCCACTGGCAGTGAAGGGGTTAACATTAGGGGGCGGGGAAGGGGTTAAGTATGCCTGGGTGTGCTCTTACTGTGGGGGGGGGGGGTGGCCTCACTAGGGGAAACACTGATCCTCGGTTCATACATTGTATGAACCGAAGATCAGCATTTCCCCTGCTGACAGAACCGGGAGCTGTGTGTTTACACACACAGCTCTCGGTCCCCGCTCTGTACCGAGCGATCGCGTGTGCCCGGCGGCGATCGCGCCCGCCGGGCACACGCACGGGGGGCGAGCGGGGAGCGCGCACGCCCCCTAGTGGCGGCTGGGAGAGAGGACGTCATATTACGTGCTCTCGCCCAGCCGAGCCACCTTGTGGACGTATAACGACGGTGCGCGGTCGGCAAGTGGTTAACATGGCCTTGAGTATCACTTTAAAGCAGAACATTACCTGTAAAGATCCCCTTCATTTCCTACTTCTCCCCCTCCTCTCCCACTTTCTGGAGTGTTGTGGTTTTTTTTTCCTTCTTTTTTTGGGGAGCCGGAATCTAGTGTTGGCAGTTACCCACTCCAACTTCAACTTCTACTAGTATCTCGTAGGCTTTCCGAACGGAAGTTCACTCCCTGCCTGCAACTCACCAGAGGCTGTGGTTTCATTCTCAATAGACATGTGCACTGCCAAAAAAATTGTTTTTTTCGTTTGTTATTTCTGAAAAAGCAAAAAACGGAAAAAAAATTTTTTTTTTTTTTTTTTAATTTTCGAATTTAAAAATTTTTTTATTTTTCGAATTTTTCATTTTCGAAAATGAAAAAATTCGGAATTTCGAAAATTAGAAAATGCATCAATTCGAAAATAAAAAATTCGAAAAATAAAAAATTTGAAAATTAGAAATTTCTAAAATTGAAAAATTTGAAATTTGAAAAATCGAAAATTAAAAATTCGAAAAAAAAAAAAAATGAAATTCGAAATTTCTAAAATTGAAAAATTCGAAAATGAAAAATGTGAAATTTCGAAAATTTGGAATTTCTAAAAAATGTTTAAAAAAATAAAAAAAAAATGCGGAAATGCGAAAATTCGGAAATTGAAAAGTTCGAAATTGAAAATTCGGAAATTGAAAAATTCGGAAATACGAAGTTCAAAAATTTCGAAAAATTTGAAAGGATAAGTTCACCATTTGGAACATGTTAAATCTGTGCCAGCTGACAGGGGATCCTCTCCCCCCCCACCCACTGTCACTTTAAAAAAACATGGCCGTGTGAGGCTCTGCTCACACGGCCACGTCTTTCATTCACAGTATCCTGTCAATGAATGAACTACAACTTTGCTGGTGAGCGCCTTCTTAGTTCATTGATTCTTTCTGAGACAGAGGGGGTGGGGCCCAAGCCGCGGCTCAGGAGCACGCCTGCATGGGTGCCCCCACAGCAAGCTGCTTGCTGTGGGGGCACCCGGTAGGAGGGAGGAGCCAGGAGCGTCTGTGAGTGACGCGAAAAGGGGAGGATTAGGGCTGCTCTGTGCAAAACCATTATACAGAGCAGGTAAGTATAACATGTTTGTTATTTTAAGGTAAAAAAAAAAATACAAAAAAAGAGGGTTTAGTAAAACTTTAATTGAACAAGCTGAAGTTAGATTCTGGCTATAATGCACAGCTGCAGCAGATTTTGGATTCTCCATTTTAGATAAATCAACTGCACAGGCGGCGTCAAATGTGGTACTTGACGTCTCTAAATGGCCATATATAATACTTATTATATGTTGTGCTACAGAAGACTGCCATAGAGTGAAATCTTGCTAAAGGAAATGACCAGAGTTCTACAGGATTGGTTGAAGATTGAAGTCATGCTGTAGGGAACTAGGGACATGCTAAATGAACCTTCCAGAGAGTGCTCTTATTAACCACTTCAGCCCCGGAAGAATTGGCTGCTGAATGACCAGGCCATTTTTTGCGATTCGGCACTGCGCCGCTTTAACTGACAATTGCGCGGTCGGGTGATGGGGTACCCAAAAAGATTTCCCCCCCCCCCCCTTAATAACCAAGCCATTTGTGCGATTTAGCACTGCATTACTTTGACAATAGCGTGGTCGTGCGACGATGTCCCCAAAATGTATATCTTTTTTTTCCCCACAAATGGGGCTTTCTTTTGGTGGTATTTGATCACCTCTGCGGTTTTTATTTTTTGCGCTATAAACAAGAAAAGAGCGACAATTTTGACATTTTTCGTTTTTATAAATATCCCCCCCCAAAAAAAAAAAAAAAAATGTTTTCTCAGTTTAGGCCGATATGTATTCTTCTACATATTTTTGGTAAAAAAAAAAAAACGCAATAAGCGTATATTGGTTTGCACAAAAGTTATAGCGTCTACAAAATAGGGGATAGTTTTATGGCATTCTTATTAATAATTTTCATTTATTCAGCGATCAGTGCTAAAAAAAAATGCACTGATTACTGTGTAAATGACACTGGCAGGGAAAAGGGTTAACCACTAGGGGGCGAGGAGTGAGTGAGTGAGAAACTTATATAGCGCAACACATGCAAACTGAATCACCTCTGGGAGGAAGAGGTTAAGTGTGTCCTAGGGAGTGATTACAACTGTGTGGGGGCTGGGCTACCAGTGACACGACAGTGATCACTGCTCCCGATGATGGGGAGTAGAAGATCAGTGTCATGTCACATGGCAGAACAGGGAAATGTCTTGTTTACACAGGCATCACCCTGTGCTGCAGCTTTGTAACATGATCGCGGGACACGGCGGACATTGAGTCCGCGGGACCCGCGAACATGGTCATGGAGCTTGCGGGGGGCGCACCTGCACGGCGGGAAATTCAAAGCAACATACGGGAACATTGCTTTGCCTAGCCAAGCCATTCTGCCGATGTATATCTTCATGAAGCGGTCGGCAAGTGGTTAACGTTCCCTTTACAAGTCAATGTTCCAACTACTGACTTTTGGGACCTTAGGGCCGCTCTAGGGCCCTAGAGATTGTAGCTCCCCCAAATCTAGTATTGCTGGTTTCAGTAGAAGAAAAGAAGGGGGACGTGTAATACAATTCTTTGTGTTCTTTTCAGGTACACGGCAAAACTGTTCCATTCTGTATCCAAGATTGATTGGGATTACAGCTGTGACTCAACACTCATCAAAGGCAGTATCCTTCCAATGCTATGTTAATCGTGCTGTGTGTTTGTTTTTTTGTTTGTTTTTTTTCCCATTATGGGTAATTGAACACAAATTGCAAGTAGTGTTATAGGAAAACACAAAAATGTCATATTTTCTGTCGTTTGTCAAAGTTGAAGATTTTTTTTTGGAGTTATTTACTAAAGTGGAATAAGTGCAAAAAAAAAATAATCGTTTTTTTGGCAATCATTATTCTTAAGTTTTGCAGTACAAGAAACGCAGTAAGGAGATCCATAAAGAATAACAGAAGTGGGTAGGACAAATACAATGGCTCTTTGTATAACAGTAAATGTCTAATATAGTGCGAACCATTAAGGTAACCTGAAACGCCTTGTTTAGCGGGACTGCAACATTGCGGAGAACTAATATGACCTTAAAGGGGTTTTCCACCCTTTTTTTTTTTTTAAGTTTATTAAAAGTCAGCAGCTACAAAAAGTGTAGCTGCTGGCTTTTAATAAACTGACACTTACCTGCTCCACGGCTCCAGCGACGCGCCAGCCGGCGAGGGGGGGCGAGGAGCGGAGCCCCGGCGCTTCGCTGGAGCCGTGGAGCAGGTAAGTGTCAGTCTTAGTGTGGGCACCCGGCAGTGACAGCTTTCGGCTTCACGGCCGTGCACCCACTGCGCATGCGTGAGCGGCGCGGCGCTGTCCGATTGGACAGGCGCTCGCCTACAGGGAGGGGCTGTGAAAAGGCGATTAAGCTAATCGCCTTTTCAGCCCCTCGACAGAAGGAGGAAGTGGGACAGGAAGTCCCCTTCTCCTGAAGCCCCCACCCCCCCCCCCAAAAAAAAAATTACATGTAAGGGGGCGAGGAGTGGGTTAAGCGGAGGTCCATTTTTAGGTGGAACTCCTCTTTAAATGACACTTTTTGGGGACCAGTGTTACATTGATCAGTGCTATAAAAGGGCACTGATTACTGTAAAAATACAAGCAGGGAAGCGGGGGGTTGAATAATTTTGAACACAACTGTGTGTGTTATATATATATATATATATATATATATATATATATATATATATATATATATATATATATATATATATATATATATATATATATATATATTTTTTTTTTTTTTAAACACTAGGGGGCGATCAAGGGATTAAAGCAAGGTTCCACCCGCAATTATTTATTTTTTTAAAAGTCAGCAGCTACAAGAACTCTAGCTGGCTGACTTTTAATGAGGACAATTGCCTGTCCTAGGCACCCCCCCCCAGGCCAATCCCTTGATTGTTGCAGGTCCTGGCACTGCCATCCTCACTAAGGGAAACGGGCAGTGGAGCCTTACGGCTTCACTACCCATTTTCTACTGCGCATGCACGAGTGAATGGGCGCATGCGTGTTTTGTGAATGGGCGGCTGCTATCTGGGATAAGCACAGTTCCCAGAAGGCAGCGCCCATTCCCCAGTTCCCAGAAGGCAGCGCGCCCCATTCCCCAGAAGACACCGCAAGGATGAAAACCAGCTGCGGACTAGGAAGAGGCAGATTAGGAAGATCCGCATAGCATTTTATTTTTTTGTAGCATTTTGGTGTAATTCTTTTTTGTTTTTAGGGTGGACCTCCACTTTAAGTGTGTTCCCTGAGTGTGTTCTAACTGTAAGGGGGGGGGGGGGTTACTGGAACATGACAGAGATCACTGTTCCCGATCTTTGTCATCTGGCAGAACGGGGAATTGCCTTGTTTATCCACCCTGCACGGACTGACATACAGGTACACCGATTTGCGCAGGAGAGCTGACCTGCTGCAGTATATTTGCCTGAGCTGGTTGGCTAGTGGTTAATGTTGAGGTCATGAGATCAATTTACAAAATAAATGTGGTGCTTGGGTCAGGCCAGGTTTTAGGTGACCATCTTGGTAGAGGCAGGGCTTTGGTTCCTCATGTCATAGGTTCCAGCAAGGAGAACAGTGAGCAGCACCGTGGTGTTATATCGCCAAATCTCCTGAGACTAGCCGCCAGATAGCAGTGCTTTAGGTCTGTATGGGATGTGAAGCAGTTCTGAAACAAAAGTCCATATGCCCCGGTCCCTTACTGACTTAAAGCAAAATTTTACCCATAACAACTTGGTAAAAATAATGTTCTTTAGCAAGGAACATACATTAATAATTAAAGTGGTTGTAAAGCCATTTTTTTAACTTTTACCTACAGGTAAGCCTATAATAAGGCTTACCTGTAGGTATAGAGAATATCTCCTAAACCTGTACGGTTGCAGCGGCGCATGCGCAGGGGGGATCCTCGGCTAAAGGACCGGCAGCCGACGGACCTTGCCGAATTAAAGTCTCTGCGCGGGAGTGACGACATCGCCGCTCCAGCCAATCACAGCGCTGGAGCGGCGATACCCGGAAGACACGCCGAGTCAAGATGACATATCGCTCGGCGTGGACCAGGTAAGTTCTCTTCTCCTCGTTCCGAGGTAAGTATTTCATAATGAGCTAGTATGCGGTGCACTGTCTTTTTTGTCTTGCAGGTGTAAAAAAAAAAATCCATATGCGGGTTTACAACCGCTTTAAGCTACAAAAATTGTGTGTGTGCTGTAAATTGCCTCCAGCATTGTTCCTGTTTCTTCTTGCTGGAGGCCGCCATTTTGCTGAAGCCCAGAGCCCCAACAGTAAATCGTAAAGAACAGTTCCTTGCTAAAGAACATTATTCTCAGACTTTTTATTTATCTTTATGCATTAGATCCCGCTGCTGTCAAAGTCAGTTAGCCAATCAGGAGAAAGAGAGACTGGGGCCACAGCTCCGTGTCTGAATGGACACAGAGAGCCGCGACTCTGCTTGGGTGCCGCCCCCATAGCAAGCTGTTTGCTGTGGGTGTACTCATCAGGAGAGCAGAAGATGAACCAGACAAGAGGCTGCTCTGTAAAAAAAAACACTACACAGGGCAGGTAAGTATAATATGTTTATTTTTAAAGTTAAGAAAGAAAAAAGACTTTACAATCACTTTAAGGCTGTCAGCAGACTGGCCTCTACAAACACTGTGTCTCTGTGTGGAGGCAGCCATTTTGGTAGAGGCATGGCTTTGCTTCCTCATTACTTCCAGCAAGGAGAACAGTGAGCAGCACCGTGGTGACGTCACCTAATCTCCTGAGACTAGCAGTTGGAGCTGTGTGCACAGGGGTTTCTAACTATAACATGACAGCAGTTTGTTTTCAAGCCCACCTTTTTACCAAATTCACTTAAAATGATTGAGTAGTAATTGTGATGTCCATGTATGTGCAGGATAATGTTTAGTGGCAATTTACTTTGCAATATATTCCGTAATCTTTCTTTAACTGTAACCTTAAGTCCACTATGGAGGAGAGATCGCTCAACCCCTCTGCATTGACAGCACCCAGCACTCAAAGATTTTCATCTCCGATTACCTATGGAGCCTTCTGTCCACTGATTGGTGACCGAGCCTGCGTGGGGCGAGGACGTTTTTATATAGCATTCCAGCATGACAAGTGTAGATGTTGGAATGTGATTTAAGTATTCACATGCTTTTGTATGATACATTTTCTATACACGTCCTTAAATTTTGTATACCTGTATATACTGTCTTTGTGAATATTCTTGTGTGGTATATATTGTAGTTTAGCTTACCCACTTAGTTAAAGATTATTATATATTTATAGTGCAAACAGTGCCAATTATCATTACAGCAGCAGGCAGAATTTCTCGATGCCACATTATTGTACTGCAGTTTGCATCCACTGACAAATGAAGGCCTTTTGACAACTGTTCCATGAGTATGGATGTCAAATGAGTCTTAAAGTGACATTAAACCTCCCTTTCTGGGGTCCCTGCTGGCGCTCCAGGCCCCTCCTCTTCGGCGAGTGACCCTGTGGAAAGCCACTTTTCTAGGGGCAACATGCATTCTCGCTTCCCAGCCTCCTAGTTTGCATCTATAGACACAGACTGGGCGAATCGGGCGCTTGGTTTGGGGGCACTCGTGTGTGTGTGTGTGCTGCATTCACACATGATTGCAGGCAGAATCGCCATGATTCCGCCACGCAATTTCAAGCAAAACGCGGGATGTGTTTGCGATGCCATTACTTCTAATGGCACCTCAATAGCGCCGTGCAATTGTCGCACGGTAAATCATGCTACAGTGCTTCTTTTAGGGGTTGTGACTTGCCGCGATTACATCGCTATTTACCGTGCAACAATTGTGGCGTGATTGGGGTGCCATTAGAAGTAATGGCATCGCAAACGCGTCCCGCATTTTGCAGCCATTTAAAATCGCACGGCGGAATCGCAGCAATTCAGCCCACGATCATGTGAATGCAGCCTTAGACCCCATACACACTATTAGATTTTTTTTTCTGCAGAATTTTGTCTTCAGATTTATCAAAACCATATAATATGAAGTCAAACCTTAATGCCGCGTACACACGGACATTTTTCATCATGGAAAAAAACAACGTTTTTCCAACTTCATCATTAAAAACGATGTTGTCCACACACCATCGTTTAAAAAAAATGATGAACAAAGCGCGGTGACGTACAACACGTACGACGGCACTCTGAAGGGGAAGTTCTATTCACCTTTGGGCTGCTTTAGCTGATTCCGTTTTAGTAAAAGAGGATTAGCCTTTTTCTGTCTGTTACAGCGTGATGAATGTGCTTACTCCATTATGAATGGTAGTTTTACCTGAACGAGCGCTCCCGTCTCATAACTTGCTTCTGGGCATGCGCGGGTTTAAAACGTTGTTTTAGCCCCCACACGATCATTTTTTACAACCCGAAAAACGACATTAAAAAAATGCAGCATGTTTGAAAAAAAAATGTGGTCGTTTTTCAGAAGCCGAAAAACGATGTGAAGCCCACACACAATGATTTTAAATGACGTTTTTAAAAAGGTCGTTTTTTTTTCATGCTGAAAAACGACCGTGTGTACGCGGCATAAGAGTTTTTATTTATATGCAGTCAGGCAGGCCCTCGCACTACATGGTTTTGGTAAATCTGAAGACAAAAATCTGCAGAAAATCTAATAGTGTGTATTGGGCCTTAGACACACAGAATGGGGCTTGGCCCTGCCCTTCCTCCCTCCTCACTCAGCTGTGATTAATAGCAGAAGGAGTCAATGTTTCAGCCAATGAGGAAGCAGAGACCCATGGAAGCAGCCACTCTTGTGCACATCACTGGATCACAATTGGGCTCGGATAAGTATTGTGGGGGGGGGGGGGGGGGGTTGAGGGGGAAGTTGCATACTAAATGTAATGAAGGTAAAAAAAACTTCAACCTTTAGGACACCTCTACTTATAAAAAACAGGGCTGCTATTTGCTGACTTTTATCTGAAAATGCTGGTTGCCTGTATGTTGCTGGAATTCTTTTTAAGCCACTGTCTTGGAAATGAGTATTCAGATTAAAAGGTCACAGTAAAGTCAGACTTGTGAACTTGTTTTGGGTCAGAAACTATTAAAGCCTTTGGAAGAGAAGGATAGCCAGATAGACACATTTGGTAGCTTCCATGTAGAGGCTGATTTTAAGGGGTAAGTTCACCGTTACAGAAAAATCTGTTAGGTGAACTTACACTGGACCCGCTCCCCATCGCACCCAGTCCCACTGTACCTGGAGCCGGCGATCTAATGCACTGACACATCGTATCCCCGCTTTACCGGTCCAGGGATGATAAATATAATAAGATAATATATAATCGTAGACGTACGGTACGAATAGGAGGCATTCTGATTGGTCCGCGCCATCACATGGGCGGCGCCGACCAATCGGAACCCACGTAGCCTGTCCTCTCAGTGCTGGAGAAGAGGAGAGAAAGCTGCTGGGATTTCAAATCCCTGGACCAGTAAAGCGGCGATCCGATGTGTCAGTGCGGGAGATCGCCGGCTTCAGGTACAGTGGGACCGGGTGCGAGGGGGAGGGGGTCTAGTGTAACTTCACCTTACAGATTTCCTGTAATGGTAAACGTACACTTTAAAGAAATAATGCAAACCTATAACCGCTTAGCCCGGGTTCACGCAGTTTTTGAAATCGCACTAGTTCAGCGCAATTTCAAAGCCACACATCCGTGCTATTTGCACTGCCGATTTCATTGCAGCTTGAGACTTCATTTACAAGTCTATGCAAGACGCAATAAAATAGGTAAAAAATAGTGCAGGAACCTTTTTTATAATCGCTGTGACATGAACATTGCCGGCAATGGGGTGCGACTTGTCATGTGATTTGGAACTGTAAAATCGCATGACAAGTTGCACTGGTGTGAACAGGGGCTTAGGGAACTCAGGGGAATGGAGGTGAAAAACATTGATTAATTCCATGTTTTGTTTTTTTCATGGAAATCTAGCAGAGAGCTGTGTGCTTTTTTACTGGAATTAATTTCCATGCAAAAAAGCAACACATTTTGTAAAGGTATTTTTTTTTCATTGTACCCCCCAATGTATTTCTTATTTTTTTTATTTAATAAAACTAAAATTGGCTTTTAATGCATCTGTTTAAAGAGTAAACATTGATGGGGAAAAAGAGGACTCTGCAGTTTTGTGTATAATCTTTAAAGTGACCAGATTTATTTATTGTGTGCATTATTGCTGTTTTGTTCTGCTTTTTAAATGTTGTAAATAAAAAGTAAATGGTTCTTACCTGTTTGTTTTTTCATTGTCTGTAAAATCAACCATTGAATACCTTATTTTAGACCCAGTGGCATCATCTCTCTGCGCTTCTCTTTGCAGTGCAGGCAGATCGTGGCTGGTGGAAGTAGCTGGAAAGGTGTGGTACAGTGGAACCTCGGATTGCGAGTAACGCGGTTAACGAGCGTTTCGCAATACGAGCACTGTATTTAAAAAAAAAAATTGTGACTCGGTTTGCGAGTGTTGTCTCGCAAAACGAGCACAATTCAGGCCAAAGCGGTGTGCAATACCACTTTAGTGAGCGCGGAACGTCGCCGTTCGCAGCCCATCGGCGCTGTTCGGAAATGCACGGAAACGCCAGAGGACAGTACGGCTGACCTCGGCAAATCTCAGGTAGGAAGTCTTTCTGAGGTTTGCCGAGGTCAGCCGAAGTGTCCTCTGGCCTTTTCGTCCGTTTCCGAGGCTCTCCGGCGCCCCCCTGCCTCTGGCCGCATGCGGTATTGCATCTCATTGAAGTCCATGCGGAACAAATTGCGAGTACTTTGGATTACGAGCATTCTGCTGGAATGGATTATGCTCATAATCCGAGGTTCCACTATACATAACTTTCTGAAAACATCACTGCATTCTGCCTCAGTTTTCTCTCAAGAATCCTCAATTTTTATGTAAGAGGTGGGCTTGCTGTTAGAAGGCCTTATGCAAATACCAAAATCTTTTGGTGTGTGGGTGTTCGTAGGCAGGCTTTATTTTAATGATGCCCACATGTGATGCTAAGCCTCTATGAATAAAAGAACTGTAATCCAATAAATGGAAAGGGTTGTCCGGGGACAGTAAAGCTGTCCATACAAGGATCGAAATTTGGCTGGTCCGGCAGGAACCGGCTGAACTTCGATCCATGAGTGGTCAGGCTGGTTGCACATATTTCCATCTATCTATTGACTTGTGTACAAACAGCCTGTTGGGATTTTGCCGAACAATCAGTGATGCTAGCTATAGCCAGCAACATTGATCACTGTAATCTGCCGGGGGGGGGGGGGGAGTTGCCCCACTGTCAGAACGCAATACCTCAGCGGGAGGGATTCCCTCATCTACCCTGAATGTATGGATGGGGGAATTGGCTCTTTTTTTTTTTTTTTATTCACCCCGCTGGTTAAATGAAAATGAAATGTGGAGTTCCACTCGATTTTGGATAATATTTATATATTTTTTTTCTTACTTGCCTTTTATGAAGTACCTTGTGTACTTCCGTCCTAGCTCGGCCACGGGCCAATGCGTCGCGTCCTCTTCTCC
This sequence comes from Rana temporaria, assembly GCF_905171775.1. Taxonomy (NCBI): domain Eukaryota; kingdom Metazoa; phylum Chordata; class Amphibia; order Anura; family Ranidae; genus Rana; species Rana temporaria. Next base: position 439,645,164 of record NC_053491.1, read on the forward strand.
CCCGCTGCCTTCTGGGACCTGTGTGTGTCCCAGAAGACGACGGGGCCATTCAAGAAGCGCTGCACGACAGGAAACTGGTGGTGAAGGCTCCAGTGCCGGTTTCCCTTAGTTTGAATGGCGGCGCCTGCACCCGATCCGATGGACGGATTGACCTCAGGGGGCCGATATCGCGTGTCCTTTTTAAGAGTCAGCAGCTACAGTATTTGTAGCTGCTTGCTTTTAAAAAAATAAAACAAATTGCGGCTGGAACACGCTTTAAGGCTTGGGAGGAAAGAACTTGATAATATTGGTTGTCCTGCAGCCAGAAAATGAAGTGGGTTCTATCGACTAGCTGCAGCTTCTAATGCACTCTGAGCGAAGCAGTGTATGCGATTTCAGTACAGAAGAGAGGCCTGTACAACTGTGCAAGACTGAGGACTTAAAGTGGTTGTAAACCCTCATATATCTGCTGTCTTCCCCTTTCTACACTCTTTGAAATGTGCAGATTATGTTAGAAATCCTTTTTCAAGCAAAAAGAAGAAATAGGACGGGACTTTGGAGGCACCAAAGGACACTTAAAGCGGATTTCCGGCCACAATTTCACTTTTTAAATATAAATACCCCTGTAATACACAAGCTTAATGTATTCTAGTAAAGTTAGTCTGTAAACTAAGGTCCGTTTTTGTTAGGTTGTTACAGCATTTAGACACTTTATAAAATAGAAATTGACTGGGGCCATCTTAAGTGTGGGAATCATGAAGCCAGACTGTATGACTTCCTGGATTTCAGCCTTGCAGATCTCGCACATGCTCAGTGCTGCACAAGCAGTGTCAGATCAGGTTTCAGCACCTGTGCTGTCCAAGTCACATGATTCTTTGAGACTGGGGAGTGCACAGACTCCTGGAAAGTTACACCCACTACATTCCCAGGAGTCTGTGCGGTGTAGGTTAGGAAGCATTAAGCACCTAGGTGCAGGAAGAGGGAAGATTAACTATTCTGCCTAGCAACAACACTTTGAAGGCATCTAAAAAAAAAAAAAAAATTTGTAAAGGACTAATGACATTTTTTAAAACTACTGATGTAATGTTATATTTATGGGTGGAACTCCACTTTAAGAGTAGAGACAATAGTATTACATTTATGAATTTTATTGATACAAATATTTAAAACTAAAACCTGATACATACAAGGAAGTAGGCCACACATGTCGAGATCAAACAATTGCATATGATGTAATTTCGCAAGAAAACAATACTACAACACAACAATGCACCTGCGCGTTTCAACTATATAACAGTCTTCTTCAGGGAGTTCTTTGTTGAGTACATTAAATAGTCACTGAAGGACAAATGTCAATCAGAAACACATTTTTAAAAAAAATCATACATTCTTTTTTTGCAAAATGTGTTTCTGATTGACATTTGTCTTTCAGTGTCTATTCAATGTACTCCTCAGCAAAGAACTCTCTGAAGAAGACTGTTATAGTTGAAACGCGTAGGGGTATTGTGTTGTAGTATTTTTTTTCTTGAGGAATGACTAGTGTTGCTCACGAATATTCGCATTGCGAATATTCGTTACGAATATGGCATATTCGAATATTCGCGAATAAATCGAATTTCACGGCCAAAATTCGCTATTCCGAATATTCGTATTTTTTCAAATTTATTTTTAAAACAGATCACATCCTAGTGATCTCCATCGACGTCTAAAAGCATTGCTGGTATGATTAGAGACCCTGGGCCGAGTAGCTAAGCTGAGGCGATCCTTTTATGTTGCCGAATATTCGCAATCGCAAATATTCGTATTACGAATATTTGCGAATACTTTCTCCGCCCTTCTTTTGCATCAGAGCCAATCAGAGTTCTCCTACCACAGTTGTCATAGGAGAGAGTGGAGTGTTTCTGTGCGTTTTTCCAGTGTATCACATCTTCAATGAATTTTCCATCTTTTGTCCCGTGTCATCATTTGCATTTCACCTCTTTAATGAGAATAATAACTGTTTAACATAAAGACATTTAAGAGATTTAACTCAACAGAATCAGGGGCCCCAGTGTGCGGTTGATCTTTACCTTACTCAATACAGGTCAGTCTAGAGGAGAGATCTGTATTTTCCAAATCTATGGTTATTCAATATTTATTAAACTAATCAATATACAAATTGGTCAAAGTAAACCCTCAAATCTATATAATAATGTATTTATTTTATTAATACCTTGTTGTTAGTTGCAGGGTCCATTACGTAAAACCACACTTTTTCCAAAGGGCAGGTGAATGTTTCAAAATTTCGCAATGAATTTCGCATTCGCATTAGCGAAATTTCGCGAAAATTATTTTTTTGATAAAATATCATGAATATTCGATTTTAGCGAATATTTCACGAATATTCATCTATATATATTCGTGATATATCGCGAAATCGAATATGGCGTATTCCGCTCAACACTAGGAATGACATCATATGCAATTGTTTGATCTTGACATGTATGACCCATTTCCTTGTATGCATCATGTTTGAAATGGATTTTAAATATTTGTATCAATAAAATTCTTACATTTAATACTATTGTCTCTACTCTTAAGTGTCTCCAAAGTCCCGTCCTATTTCTTATTCTTTGTTCCAATATTCATTGGGATGTGGCACCTTCTGGACACTCGGATACTTTAGGCCTTTCTGATAGAAATTTCTCAGAAATCCTTCTTCCTGTTCCAACAGTGGGAGGGGGAGTCTGGGCATTCACTGTGTGTGAGCTGATTGGAGGAAAGCCCACACCCCCCCCATATAGGCAGAGGAACGAAGGAACATGCAGAGCTATAGTCTGAATAGACCAGCTCAGTGCTAATCTACCTCTAAGCTCCCTCCTCGACACAAGTTCTCAGCTGCTGTTATCTCATGTGTCTGGGAACTTGTCAGAAGTGACTCTGCTGATAACAGAGGAACAAAGCACCAGAGAGAACCAACACTTGGAGCTTTGGAGAGAGATAAGTAAACACTACAGATAGATGTGCTTAGGTCAAATTTGATGAATGGGGTTTACAACCACTTTAAGCCTAGTGCACACGGGTCGACTATTGGGCGGCATCGGCTGGTTCAATAGAAACCGGCCGACATTTGGCCCACGTGTACGGCAGCCGGTCCGACAGAAGCCAGCTTCTGTCTAAGGGTCATGACCAAAAATGGTCTGCCGACTTGCTACCGTTCATTGGCTGAGAGTGCTGACCACAGTGTTCTGGTGGGGGAGCCGCCCCCTGTCAGAACACAATAGCACAGCAGGGGAGATTGCTGTACTAAAATCGGATTGTTAGTAAAGCAGCTCCGATCTGAGCTGTCAGGTTTTTTTTTTCGTTCAACCAGCTGGGTTGAACAAAAAAAAATGTAGTATGTACCAGGCTTAAGGCTGGAGTCAAGAAAAAAATGAAAAGGTGACCTAACACACCCCAAATCCACCCTATTTGCTGTCCCTTCTGTACTTACCGCCTTGGGTGATGAGCTGTCAGTGCCCACATAGCTGGTGCAGTGCTCTGGGAATTTGAAATCCTCACGTCTCCCTCTTATTTTTCCTGCAGGGCATGCGGGATTGATTAAAGCGATTCTCTGTGCATGTGCTGTCCACTCATAATCACACTGATCTGTCTCAGAAGCCATGCAAAAAGGAGAAGAGTGGGGATTTTTACCACTGCACTGGCTATGTGGGCACTGACAGCTCACTGCCCATGAAGGTAAGTACAGCACAGACCAGGGGGTAGCTAAAAGGTGTTTTTGTTTTTGTTTTCTGAAAAGGTGATCTTACACTTTAAATACCAGAGTAAAGACCTAGGGCCAGATCCACGTAGCCTGGCGCATTGTTGCGTCCGGCGTAGCGTATCTCTGATACACTACGCCGCCGTAACTTACAGCGTATTTTCCTTATCCTGAAAAAATTTGCGCCGTAAGTTATGGCGGCGTAGTGTAACTTTGGCGGCGTAAGGGCGTGCAATTCAAATGGATGTGATGGGGGCGTGTTTTATGTAAATACGTCTACAGAGGCGCATTGCGGGCGGGATTAACCCTTTATCGGCCGCTAGCGGGGGTTAATACTGCACCGCTAGAGGCAAATCCGACTGTATAGCGCCGCTATTTATACCGCCACCGCGGCTCCCGCCCCAGTGTGAAAGGGGCCTTTAGATCTGGAGCTTCTTTTTTTTTTTTTTGCTCAAATTAGGCAGATTGCAGTGTTATGAGTCACAGAGAATTGCACTGGTGTATGTGGAAACACGCAAAACCAATATTTCTAAGCTGATATGTTCACACAGGAACAAGTGATGCCACAGATGATACTGTTCTCTATTGACAAATACAAAAAAAAAAGTATGAAGCTCAAACGATGTAACAAAATGAGCAACAGCATGTGCTAAAAACAAAAAGTGTGAGAGCAGCCTAAGGTCCCTTTCACACTAGGCAGACACCATCTCAGTGGAGTCCGCCAGCTCCCGCTGAGCCAATGGATGAAAAGTCCCTCTCAGGCTCACTGAGCGGGGAGGGGCTTGTGCAGCGCCGCTGTCTCCTATGGAGGGATCTGATGAAAACGGACAGCATGTTTTTATCAGATCTCACCCGATCCGCCATGGACGGATGGGGACGTATCGCTATCCTTCTGATTTTGGCAGGTTAGATGTCAACGGACATGTCTCCGCTCACATCCGACGCTCCATAGAATTGTATGGAGTGGCCGTTCAGGTCCGCCGACAAAACTGACAGGCGGACCTGAACGGCCCGACCGTGTGAAAGGGGCCTTAAAAGTTTAAAATTCCATTTGTATACAACACAAATCAATGTAATTGTCAGACATGGAAAAACATGTTTTTTATTATAGTTTGCACCAATGTATTTAATGCCTTGGGCAAAGAACAGTTAGGCGAGATCCATACATATATTTATATATTTACAACATAATAACATATACATTTATGTACAGCATGGCAAACAAAAAACACCCATATCAATTCAGTAAAATGTTCTCATGCAGCAACACTAGAGGGAGCTCTTGGGTCACGTTGGGCTTTGTGTATAAAAACTGAGTTCTAGGTTCATGTACCAACCATAGTCTGTCATTTTCGTGGGATAGATGGGAAAGCAAATCAAGGGGTCTGGTTAGGGTTGCCACCTTTTCTTCAAGCCAAACCCGAACACTTTAGCGGTACATGGCAATTTTTTTTGTAGTTTACACTGTAGGATTGTAAAGACCTGGCACACCTTTGGGTGCACTCCATAATTCAGAGGTTCTCCATAGAGGATCCCCATTAGGTCCCCTTATATCAGCACCCCCCCCCTATAGAGACCTTTATTAGATCAGGGACCCCCCCCCCCCCACCAGTGTCCCCTGTAGGGTTGTCACCTTTTCTTCAAGTCAAACCCGAGCACTTTAGCGTCGCACTGCAATTTTTTTAATACACATATTTTGCTAATAAATAACATTTCTAATTGTATGAAGTTAATAACAAGAGTCCCCCTTTACATTAGAGTCCACAGAGTTGCAGAGTTCTCTTTCACTGTAAAGGGGGACTCTGCAGACTCTGATGTAAGAGAGAATTCTGGGGACTTTAACATAAGGGATGCTCTGGGAACCCTGATTTAAGGGGGAACACTGAGAACTCTGATGTACGGGAGGACTCTGATGTAAGGGGGAACACTGTGGTCTCTGGTGTAAAGGGGAACTCTGATGTAAGAGGTGCTCTGAGAACCCTGATTTTATCTTTGTGTATTCACTCAGAGGTAGGAAAGAGAAGGGGGGAGGCTTCAGTCACAGACAGGGATGGATGGTGAGCTCACTCACCCCTTGGCAGTCAGCACCTCTCATCCAGATGTATCTGAAGCTGCTGGACTTCAAATTTCCAGCCCGCACTTTTATTTTCTGAGGCACAGCCCTGGAGATTGGAGTGTGGGCAGACACAGAGGGGTAGGGGCGGGAGAAAGACGTGCAGATCGAGCCCTCTCTCCTCTCCCGTCTGTGTGTGTGTGTTTGGGAGGGGGGTATTGTTAGTGCTGGCTTTGGGCAGCATGAAAGAGAGTGTAACAGACACTCTCAGCTTAGACAACTGCAGACAGCAACCCTGCTGGGAAGCTATAGTCCAGTCTGAAACCCGGACCCATGATTCCCAAACCCGAACTGTCTGGGTGAATCCCGGACAGGTGGCAACCCTGACAGTAAACAACCCTGTATAGACTGAGATAGCACAGACTCATTCAGCCACTACCTCCAGTCCGATCAACTAATGGCAGACACATGGCAGCTTATGTTTTCTTTCAGTTCTTATTTTTGAATCACACTATACATGTTAATTCTAGTTTGATACAATATTTATTTATTTATACATTCTCTATGTACACCAATTTACAAATTATACATGATGCTTAGCCACCACCCCAGTTTTATAATCTATCAGTTGTCTCTAACATCACTCCGAATCTTAAATTATATCTTAAGATTTTTTTTTTCTTTTTTTGTTTTGGATAGAGTAGACAGTAGAGGACTGTTAATCCCATTTTTTTGTTTTGTTTCATTGGGAGGTCTTTTTTACTTCCTGTCTGAAGACAACAGGAAGTGAAAGGAGATCTTTCCAAAGGAAGGAACAATACAGTAAGAGCTCGGTTACACTTGCTTCGGCTTCAACACACACTTGCTGACCATGCTGTAGCCGAATGACGGGTACAGAGCGGCCGGCTAGTTCTGGAACATCGTCATATGATGGCATGCCGTGATCGTGCCCGCCGCACGCCCGCAACGGGGATTGGGCGGTGTGATTGCAGAGTCCGGGTCACAGATTGGGGTAAAGAGCCAATCGCCATGTTGTCAAGCTGTGTCCAATCACAGCTGATAAAAACATGCCAAATTATAAAAACACCCATTGCAAGATTATACACAACAATGGAATGGGAGTAATGCGCTCCTGCTAATTGTACATTACATTGTAATTGTTAGAGATCGCATATATTTCTCAAAAACTTCTCCAAGTCTGAATGTCATTGTGTTTTACGAGAAATTTCGCTTCTTCAGGACAGTTGGGTATGTACCGTATATACTTGAGTATAAGCCGACCCGAATATAAGCCGAGGCCCTAATTTTACCACAAAAAAATAGGAAACTTATTGACTTGAGTATAAGCCTAGGGTGTCCATCTGTATGCCTCACTGTACCTCACTTTGCCTTACTGCGTCCATGTGCATGCCTCACTGTGTCCATGCCTCACTGTGCCTCACTGCGTCCATGCCTCACTGTGCCCATGCCTCACTGTGTCCATGCCTCACTGTGTCCATGCCTCACTGTGCCCATGCCTCACTGTGTCCATGCCTCACTGTGCCAATGCCTTACTATGGCCATGCCTTACTGTGTCCATGACTAGACTGACGTTTACCATGGAAGTCTATAGAAGGGGTGCCTGGTTTGAAAAATCGGTGCTCCCTGGCCATAGGTCCCTGGGATAACAAACTTTGCCCACTTGTAGAGGAAGAGTGAGGCTACATGTGGGGTCCATGGGACCTATGGCCGGCCGGTACCGAGTCCTCAAAGTCCAGGAGATCAGGCGCAAAAAGGTGACTCGAGTATAGGCCGAGGGGGGCAATTTCATCACAAAAAAATGTGCTGGAAAAACTTGGCTTATACTGGAGTATATACGGTATATTGCAATTTAAAAAAAGGTATACTATGGACTTCGCATACATATTGGTCTTGAGGGGCGGCCATGGGGGCAGAAAGGAACCAACACACCCAAAGGAATCCCATGTCCAAATAGGCGGGGAGGTAGAATACTTTTGGTATCAACCACCTAATAGTGAAATATAAATATTCTTGTGCCCAGAAGGAAAGATGGGAGCAATAGCCGGCAAAGAAGTAGGAAAAAGGAAGAAGGGGGTTCAGGCCTTCACCCCAAAGGCATTCAATAAGTGGGCCAATATCCACAAACAGGTCAAAAAGTGGGTTATTAAGATGTATTATATTCCATAGGCCTCCACTTCCACAGGGTGCCACCAAAACAGAGTGATCCTGTATAAACTCCGCCATCCCTCTGTTTTGGGTGGCACTCTGTGGAAGTGGAGGCCTATGGAAGGCCTTTTTGGAAATTGCAATATGCAAACCCAACTGTTCTAAGGGACCGGAAATTTCTCATGAAACGCGTTGACGTTTGGACTTGGAAGAAGTAATTTGGCATCATACTAAGCATAAATATATGTAATCTATTATCTATATAAATAGGATAGGAGGGGTGCCTTACTCCTATTGCATTGTTGGGTATAATCTTGCAATGTGTGTCCCCGTTAATGGGGTGTTTTTATAATATGGCATGTTTTTATTGGTTGTAATATACTTGTTGTTTTTGTATATATCACCTCTGCTTCATGTTGGGCCGATAAAGTCTGCTTGTTTGGAACCATGGTTCCATTTGTTTTAGCTTTATAGTTCTGGATGTGGCAAGGTGGGAGTCTTTGCTTTGATTTGTCATCAAAAAGTACAAAGGTTTTTATCCTTTCCTACTCTATTTAAAACAAAAAAAAATTGTCTCTAGATACACTTTAGGCATTCCTTGGAACTGCTTTACAAAAGCGGGGGGGGGGGAAAAGTAGGACAATGACCTATTGCAATAAATAAAATACCTTGTTTCATTTGGAAGAGGAAGTTTGATTAGCTACTAGAGGTGACGCCACTTTTGCTTAACACAGACCTTGCACTAAAATACACGGTCCACTCAAACTGCCCGAGCCCCCTTTCTTTTTTAAATCACTTACTTTCTAAAATGTACTTGTAATTAATACAGCTATTCATGCTTTACCTTACCCCCAACTTCTGAATTGCTGGGGGAAGACACTTAAAGTCATTGCATGAGTGTCTTTCACCTGCTCTGTAGTCCCCAGAGTCTATGTGTGACGTCATCCTCGTCTAGTTGCCTCGGGTGGAAGATGGGGGCGAGGTATCACCCCTAACATTTTACTTTACAGGTACATTTTTCACCCAATACTAGTAAGTGATTTGTGAAATGGGAGGAAACCTGGGCAATGTAAGGGGAACTTGCATTTTAAGGTTTTATTTCTGCCCTAACGTTCAGTTTATCTTAATACCGTGTTTCCCCGAAAGTAAGACCTCCCCTTAAAATAAAACCAAGCATTATTTTCCAGGAGGGCTGCAATATAAGCCTTACCCCGAAAATAAGCCCTAGTTTAAAATGTTTGTAACATCCTATAACCCACTCTAATACAGTAGTACAGTGGAACCTCGGTTTAAGAGTAACTTGGCTTGAGAGCGTTTTTTTTATTCTGACTCGGTTTGCGAGTGATGACTCGCAAGACGATCAGAATTCAAGCCAAATAGGCCTGCAGTACCTCTTTTTGCCTGAGGTACGGGGGCGCAGAAGCCAAGCAGAGCCGAAGATAGGCCTGCAGTACCTCATTTGGCCTGAGGTACGGGGGCGCATGAGCCGAGAAAAGCCGAACATTGGCCTGCAGTACCTAATTTGGTCTGATGTACGGGGCGAAGTGTCCTTGGGCCTTTTTGCCAGTTTTCGGCACTCTCTGGTGCCCCCCACCTCTGGCCGCATTCGGTATTGCATCCCATTGAAGTCAATGCGGACCAAATTATTTTCATTTCCATTGACTTCAATGGGAAAACTCGCTTTGTTATGCAAGTACTTTGGATTACGAGCATACTTCTGGAACGGATTATGCTTGTAATCCGAGGTTCAACTGTATATAATGTACAATGTGTGTGTTTCTGTAATATAAGTGCGGGGAAGAGAGCTCAGGCTGGGTAACATAAGTGTAGAGCTTTGCGATAATGAAGGTAATTGGCACAATTATATTACAGAAACACACTCATTGTACATTATATACTACTGTAGTAGAGTGGATTATAGGATTATAGGATTTTACAAGCATTTTAACTCAGTTCACACTGGGGATTGATTCCTGTCAGGCAGGGAGGGAGAGGGAGAGGGGGAGAGAAGACAGCACATTACATGGTAAGACCTACCCCGAAAATAAGCCCTACTGTGTCTTTTGTTGCCAAAATTAATATAAGGCCTGGGCTTATTTTCAGGAAAACACGGTATCACTCCACCTGCATTATTCTACTATTAAAAGAAGGGTTAAAATCTCTGTTCAGGTGTTTCAGGCACATCACTCAGTTAGCACCTTTGTCAACATTCCTAGTGACAATTGTCACAGGTACAAGCAGGGAAGGGAACTCTCCCAAAGAGAGCAATAAAAACCTGACAGAGGTTCTAAATCTTCCACGCTCTATTAAAAAGCCAATGTTGGTGGTAGCAAACTTTACTTGAAAGATGACCGATGACTCTTGACTAGAAATAAATAGGCCAATCCTTAAGGCTTGAAAAAATCTGCAAATTTCATATGTTCCACAAGTCAAGCTGCAATAAATTTTTTTTTAGGATACCTCCTTCAACAAGGTATCATCCTGGCAAAACAGGTATATGCAATATTATCCCCATAGAAGGGGTGCCCGTGCACGAACCCCCTGCCCCTGGAAGGGGGACAACATTTTGAGATCTGAAGCTGAGCTGAAGTGCATGCAGTTTGTATTAACACAACATGTGATCTACCTGCTTATTGACCTCTAGCAATAGATATTCTATAAGCCTAAGGAACAAGGCTGGTATGCTTCTAAAGTAGGGTTTTTAAGGTTCTTATAAAAAACAAAAGGCAGATCAGCAGATTCAAACCAGGTACTAGATCAGGGAGCAGATCAGGTGTAATGCCATGTGACCAGATTTTAAATAATTTCTCGATTATGATCAGGTGACTATGATCATCCAGAATAGCAATGTTCAGTACTTTCTGGGGGGCATAAGTGATTTCACCGGCGTTGGAGTCCCATTTCCTGAAGACACAGTGGTCTCCAAACCTTCGTGCTTGTGGGATGACTTCTCAGATTTGCTGGTACTTCTTTCCAAGACAGGGAAAAAGCCGAATCTCCCCCTGGTTTCTCCATCCTCGTTAACATAACAGAAGAAGCAGACCAGCCTCAGAATGGCTCTTCTAATGTCTCTGCTGGTTAATGTGTAGATGATCGGGTTTAGGAGAGAGTTTATCATAGCCAGGCCAAGGAAGTAATCAGCCTTGAATAGGATCGGGCAAGAGTTGACCTCACATGAGACGTCAAACAGTAGCAATATGAAGAGGGGAAGCCAACATACAATAAAGGTTCCCACCACAATTGTAACCGTCTTTAACAGGGCCATGTACTTTTGAGACTTCCTCAGGGCTCCCTTGCGAAGCGTGCCCAGTCTTTGACTGTTGTGTTTGACAATCCTGTATATGCGGAGATAGAGAACCACAATGGAGATGAGAATGGCCAGAAAGACACTAATGCACACCAATATGTAATCCTTAGAATACAAGGGCAAGATAGTGGAGCAGGCTGGGAGGTTGTGAATGCAGTTCCATCCCAATATCGGCAATATACCCAACAGTATAGAGAGCAGCCAACTAACCCCAATCAGCAAGGCCATTCGTCCTTTCTTGTCTCCACTATAGAGCTTCATACGGACCATGGTGATATGACGCTCAATAGCGATGGCCAGTAGGCTAAATATAGAGGCAGTTAATGTGACAAAGACACCCCCTTCTCTAATAAACCACATGGCAGGGGTAAGGCGGAGCGTGTTTGCCCCTGACAACACAATGTTGACCATGTAGGCAATGCCAGCCAAGAGGTCTGATAGAGTTAGATTGCCAAGGAGGTAGAACATAGGGGCATGAAATTTCTTGTTTCGCCAGATGGCCAAAAGTACAATAAGGTTCTCCAAGACAATAAGCACACATACCACCAGAAAAAAGACAGATTCAGCTTTCAGTCCACCTTTATATCGGCTAGTGGTGAGCTTCCCGGTATAGTTGTAATGTAGCGATATAACACTGTTGCTTTGGTATTCTCTGTACAGTCGAGTCAAGTGATATTGATGCGTTACTTCATCCATTTTGCACAGATTTTTCCAAGCTTTTGGAAAAGTTATAACTGAAGTTAAGCGCCAACTGTGGAAAAGATCATATCCGGAAATAGCTAGACGCCTGGACACATAAGGGACCACATTTATATTTAGGGTGTTACAAGTTTGGCTTTTTCCTTTACGACCATGAAGCAGATCAAAGTATTGGCACTCGAGAGCCTTGAATCTCCAATTCCATCTTTTTCCTGAAGGTGTCAGTGTTGCCCCATCTATCCAATAGGTCTTCAAAGAAAATGATGTAACCTGTATATGAAAAAAAAAAAAAGTTATTATTAGTTTTTTCTTATTTTATATATTTTTTCTATCTTTTTTCATCAAAGGAAGCATGCACGTTTTATTTCCACATTCTCTTTGTGAAATACTGCAAACAAGAACAAAGTTTTAAAATGAGTTGTGCAATCTGCTTCCTCTGAAAATATAGAAAGGGTAGAAAGGGTATAGTTATGCAAATCTTATCATTTACAAGGATCGTTTGTTGAGCAACTTTGTCAACTTTTCACCTCTAAAATAAAGAGTGAGTTTCTTTTTTTGTACCATTTAAATAGAATTTTGCTGTAAAAAAAAATATATATATATTTTTTTAATATGAACTCCAGGCAAACAACACACATGAAATGCATATAAGGGAGCAGTTTTACACACAGTGGTGTCATCTCCTCACCCCTAGCCTGCTGATTGGACAATGGAGGAGCAGCAGCCGAATGATACGGTCAACTGTCAGTCACTCTGTTTTTTCCTCTATCAGAATGCTCTTTGTTTACATGTATTATGCCTAATTAGATTTAAAACACTCCTGCACACCAATCTGAGTGCTGCTGTGTGGGGGACTGCGAGAGACTAATAGGACCTGTATTTAGGAAAGTGCTTTGTTAATAATTACCTAGCTGTACTAATTTTTGTCGGTTAACCACTTAAGACCCGGACCAATATGCAGGTAAAGGACCAGGCCCCTTTTTGCGATCCGGCACTGCGTCGTTTTAACTGACAATTGCACGGTAATGCAACGTGGCTCCCAAACAAAATTGGCGTCCTTTTTTTCCCCACAAATAGAGCTTTCTTTTGGTGGTATTTGATCACCTCTGCAGTTTTAATTGTTTGCGCTATAAACAAAAATAGAGCGACAATTTAGAAAAAAATGCAATATTTTTTACTTTTTGCTATAATAAATATCTCCCAAAAATATATAAAAAAACTTTTTTTTCCCTCAGTTTAGGCCGATACGTATTCTTCTACCTATTTTTGGTAAAAAAAATCGCAATAAGCGTTTATCGGTTGGTTTGCGCAAAATTTATAGCGTTTACAAAATAGGGGATAATTTTATTGCTTTTTTATTAATAATTTTTTTTTTATTAATAATGGCTGCGATCATCGATTCTTTTAATGACTGCGACATTATGGCAGACACATCGGACAATTTTGACACATTTTTGAGACCATTGTCATTTTCACAGCAAAAAGTGCTATAAAAATGCATTGTTTACTGTGAAAATTACAATTGCAGTTTGGGAGTTAACCACTAGGGGGCGCTGAAGGGGTTAAGTGTGACCTCATGTGTGACTTATGTGTTTCTAACTGTAGGGGAGCGGGGCTGGACGTGTGACGTCATTGATCGTCTTTCCCTATATCAGGGAACAGACAATCAATGACAGTGCCACTGTGAAGAACGGGGAAGGTGTGTTTACACAAACCTCTCCCCGTTCTTCAGCTCCTGTAAACGATCGCGGGACTCTGGCGGCGATCGGGTCCGCGGGTCCCTCGGCCGCGGTCTCGGAGCTTCGGACCGGGTCGAGGGCGTGTGCCCGCGACCCACGGCTGGGCACTTAAAGAGGACGTACAGGTACGTGCTTGTGCCCAGCCGTGCCATTCTGCCAACGTATATCGGCGTTAGGCAGTCCTTAAGTGGTTAATATGCCCAGAGCCGAGACAAGGGGTGGGCAGGATGGGCGGCTGCCCTGGACACTGTAGTTTTATAAGAGGGTGGGGGGTGCTGCGAGGAGATTGAGGGGGGGAATTTGTGTGAGGAGGGGCAATTTGGGGGGGCGCAGGGGTAGGAACTGCTAAGAGTGGTGATTTAGGGGATTTGTGTTGGAGGAAGAGGATCTGTGCTTAAAGAAAGGATTGGAGGGGGGGGGGGTTGTGCTAGAAGAGGCGATATGTTAAAGGGAGGAGGAGAATTGTGCTAGGAGGGGAAATTTGTTCTAGGAGGGGGTATTTAGGGGGTGGAGTTGTGCTAGCAGGGGGATTTGGATTGGGGGGAAAAGCATGTGTACTCGGAGGGAACATTTGAAGGGTAGAAAATTTCTGTTTTTAGTAACACTTTCATAAAATTAAAGGTATAACTTTTTGTTTTATATTTGGATAGAGTGGAAAGGGGATTTACAACTATAACGTTGTTATTGTCATTTCTGTTAGAGAGATTCACCCTCTCCCAATTTTTTGGGTTGTCACCAGAACAGGAATAGAGAGGAAATCTTTCAAATAGGATTTCTTTCACTTTGGAGAGATTTAGTCCCAATTCCTGTTTTGGCAATGGGACAAAAAGGGAAATCTCCCTAATGGAACACAGATGGCAAAAAACATGACAGGGGTTATAACCCTTCCTTATTTTATGCAAAATGAAAAAGGTTAGTTAAGCTCTTCTTAAAATGATGTTCAAATGTTGACTTTGCCTGTAAAAGTTAAGCTTGGCCATGCCCCTCTTACATCCTGAGCTTCCCTAGAGATAGGTGACCTTATTGACCAATACAGGAGCTCAGGAGATGGGGGAGGAAGTTCCAGACTTTCTTACAGGTGACGTGTATGTAACAGTTTCCACTGAAGGTAACAACTACGTTTGCACAATAGCACGTCAATTAAGAGACCTTCACCCCATCTTATTTCTTTCTCAACCCTCTCTTACCTTGTTTTCCAAGCGCCAGCTGTCTCTTCTTGGATCTTGTAGTCGGCCCCCTGATGATGTCCATCTGCCTCTGCATGTCATCAGGGGGTTGGCTGCAAGAACCAGGAATAGACAACCTTTCTTCTAATGATGCACTGTGACGCAGACGCATTTTCAGTAGATTGCCCTTAAACCTCCTGGGATCCTTGATGTGGTATCCCAAGATTATTTTTACTAATGTGGGGGTACGTCCTTCTCTGGAAGTGAAGGGCCCTTACATAAGGTATTGAAAAAATGTAATTCAATATCAGGGTTGGGCTCAGCCCTTCCTTCTCTGAGCTGACCGCTCAGCTGTCAGTTAATTGCCAGCTCCTATCTCTCCACAGTGACTCACCTGTTGATGATATCCTGCTCGTCAGTCCTGCCTACTTAAGCTGTCCAGCTCAGATGATCTCTGCCTTCACCTTGGTCAACATCACAGAGACTATCTCCTGCGTTCCTGTTAAAGACTTGCTTGGCTGACATCCCTTTTGGCTCCTGATCCTGCTTACTGTTCTACTACGTTCATCTCTGGCTCCCTGACCTTTGGCTTGTCTGACGATCCGATCCTGTTCTTTAACTCTGGCTATGTTTTGACTATGTTTATCTTTTTATCATTATTAAACAAGTGTGATTATACTGTACTTCTGTCTCGGTCTGAATCCTGGTTTCTGACATTCAATTAATATTATGTAAAGTGTGTGAAGAGGTCCGCTTTAAGAACAAGCATAGGTCTGGCTCCCCTGCTTTTTGTTTCTTGTACTAAAAAAATTCTGAGCAGTTCCACCCATTTTTGTCCATACATGTCATATTATTACCATAAAAGTGATAAATAAACATTTACAAAATGTGCCCCCTGTCTCTAGCTCCAATCTTTCATTATATGTCGAAAAACTTCTCAAGAAATAGCTCTTTGAGAAACCGCTGGCTATTTACCAATCACAGAATTTCAAAACCCTTCATTTTTCGTCATCTGTCACTGAAATAAAAACAACTTCCGGAGTTTGCAGGTGCACAATACACAAGTTAAAGAATGAAGAGGTAGATATTTGAGCTGCAGAGGGTCTTGTGACTGCTGCAGCCCATGATCCCACCCAGTCATGTCATTCCCATTGCCCGATTTACCTGTAGGTGTCCATTGGCAGCCAGGAAGGTAGGGAAAGAGAAAAGTAAAAAAGGAGATGACAGGTATGGAGAGAGAAGGACAGAGACGGGAAAGACGAAGCATGTTCAAGTAATAATTACCACATAAGTCATCTATACTGGTTTCAGAGACTAGTCCTGTCATGTCGGCATTCTCCCAAACCTGCCTCGTTACAGAAATTATATTTACTTCTTTTAACCCATTCACAGGTAATGACTAATGATTTTCTAAAGCGTTGTTGATTTGTAAGGATTGTCATGATTTGATTTTTTTTATCGAACATAGACAGATACCAAAAACATAAATTAAAGTACCGTATATACTCGAGTATAAGCTGAGTTTTTCAGCAAATTTTTTTTGTGCTGAAAATGCCCCCCTCGGCTTAAAGTGGTCGTAAACTCTTTACTACCACTTTTACCTACAGGTAAGCCTATAATAAGGCTTACCTGTAGCTATAAAGAATATCTCCTAAGACTGTACGGTTTAGGAGATATTCACCCTCGCGATACCCGGAAGACACGCCGAGGCAAGATGACATCTAGCTCGGCGTGGACCAGGTAAGTTCTGCACACCTCGTTCCAAGGTAAGTATTTTGGTGCATACTAGCTCATTATGCCTTTTGCCTTTGAGATGTAAAAAAAATATATATCGTGGTGGGTATACAACCGCTTTAACTTTGAGTCACCTTTTTGCGCCTTATCTCTCGGATTTGGGGACCCGGTACCGGCCGGCCATAGGTTCCCTGGACCCCAAACTTGGCATGTAGCCCCTCTCTTCCTCTATAAGTGTGCAAAGTTTGTTGTCCGGGAGACCTACGACTGGGGAGCACCAATCTTTTAAACCCGGGCACCCATTCCATAGACTCCCATGTTAAACTGTAATTTTTCCGGTGAGTTGGGGACCCGGTATCGGCCAGTCGTAGGTCCCCTGGACCCAGAACTTAGCACACACGTAGACCCATTTCTCCTCTACAAGTGTGCAAAGTTTGTTGTCTGGAGGGCCTAAGGCTTGAGAGCACCGATTTTTCAAACCTGTGCACCCCTTCCATAGACTCCCATGTTAAATGTCAGTCTAGTAACGGGCACAGTGAGACATGGGCACAGTCAGGCATGCACATGGAAAAAGTGAGGCATGCAGATGGACACCCTAGGCTTATACTCGAGTCAATAATTTTTCCCATTTGTTTGTGGTAAAATTAGGTGCCTCGGCTTATACTTAAGTATATACGGTAATTATATAGTTATTAAAAAATAATGATATATATATAGTGCCCTATTGTTGGCATCAGTGACTGGAATAATGAGCCATCATTGGTGCCATTGGGAGGAATAGTGCCTTGTATCAGTGGGAGTAATGGTGCCCCAAGGACTGGATAAAGGCAAGCAAAGAGCCACATCCAGCCCCCGGCTTCAGTTTGGAGACCACTGCTCTAGATGGTCAGGGAGGTCCATGAGATCCATCAGAATACACAGAATAATGACCGGTTATTCGCCTTATCTCCCTCAGATGTATTTTTTTGCTTTTTTAATAACAATCTTTTTTCAGATGTCTTTTGGCAAGTGACTCGTTGTGTAATGGAGCTTGGCGTCATTAAGACCAGAAAAGGACCAGCGCTAAACTACGGAGTAGGTGAGCCTGCAGGGAAAGCACTAGAGAGTAGGTGAATTATGCAGCCCTGCTTGTTAATTAAAAAAAAAAACAGGGGTACCTTAAAAAGAGAGTATGTCTTTAAATGTATTTTTTAAAAGGAACCTAGGGTACCTGAATCTGTGGTGATACCAGATTCTTTTCATCCACTTAATAGCAGGCCTGGTGTTCGCATAAGCCGGACACATCCACTTAATAACAGGTATGGCGTTCACGTAAGCTGGACACATAAATCCTGTAAAGTAAGCCGGCACTCCACCATGGGACTGTATGGAGGACTTTTATTGCAAAACAGGGTAAAACATCACAAGTGCAGTTCACCTGGTGGGCAGAAACGCGTAAGCAGACGGCACTTGTGATGTTTTACCCTGTTTTGCAATAAAAGTTCTCTGTACGGTTCCATGGTGGAGTGGCGGCTTACTTTACAGGATCTATTTGGAGAAATTACCTGTGTTTAGAAACAGACGTGCTCCCCATAATGCGAAATGTCTGTTGTTCAGAGGTGCAAATCTGTCCCTAACCACAAGTAATCGCACCTTGAGTGTCAGAGGTTAGCCAGAAACACCTGGCTATACCAGTTTAAAAAATACGATGATCTGGGCGCCATATGGCCCTTATTGACCATGTGCTTAAGTTCTTAAAGGGGTTGTAAAGGTACAATTTTTTTCCTAAATAGCTTCCTTTACCTTAGTGCAGTCCTCCTTCACTTACCTCATCCTTCCATTTTGCTTTTAAATGTCCTTATTTTTTCTGAGAAATCCTCACTTCCTGTTCTTCTGCCTCTAACTCCACACAGTAATGCAAGGCTTTCTCCCTGGTGTGGAGTGTCGTGCTCGCCCCCTCCCTTGGACTACAGGAGAGTCAGGATGCTCTCTACGTTGCAGATATAGAAAGGAGCTGTGTGTTAGTGGGCGTCCTGACTCTCCTGTAGTCCAAGGGATGGGGGCGAGCACGACACTCAACACCAGGGAGAAAGCCTTGCATTACTGTGTGGAGTTACAGACAGAAGAACAGGAAGTGAGGATTTCTCAGAATAAATAAGGACATTTAAAAGCAAAATGGAAGGATGAGGTAAGTGAAGGAGGACTGCACTAAGGTAAAGGAAGCAATTTAGGGGAAAAAAAATTGTACCTTTACAACCACTTTAAGGTCACCACAGAATACACAAGGGCACTATTTACGACTGGAGAAAGAAAATGTGGGATACAATTAATGAGTGGTTTGCATTCTGGGCATGCGTCCCTGAACGCATAGGGACCTTAACATGAGTATCACTCAGTAGAGCGTTCAGCCACGTACCAGGGTTGCCAATTATCAGTAAATTCATGGACAGTTTGTAAAATCCATGAGTTTTACATCTGTCCATGAACGGCCGTTACAGACATACAGACTTCGGGGCAGATCCACAGAGCGAGTACGCCGGCGTATCTACTGATACGGCGGCGTACTTTCAAATTTACCGCGTCGTATCTTTGGTTTGAATCCTCAAACCAAGATACGACGGCATCTGGGTTAGATCCGACAGGCGTATGGCTTCGTACGCCTTCGGATCTTAGATGCAATACTTCGGCGTCCGCTGGGTGGAGTTCTCGTTGTTTTCCGCGTCGAGTATGCAAATTAGCTATTTTCCGACGATCCACGAACGTACGCGCGGCCGTCGCATTTTCTTACGTCGTCTCTAGTTGGCTTTTTCCGGCGTATAGTTAAAGCTGGTGTTTTGCGGCGTATAGTTAGACTTGCCATGTTAAGTATGGCCGTCGTTCCCGCGTTTATTTTTATTTTTATTTTTTGCGTAAGTCGTCCGTGAATCGGGATGGACGTAATTCACGTCTATGTTAAAAAAAATTACGTCCTTGCGACGTCATTTAGCGCAATGCACGGCAGTAAATTTAGGGACGGCGCATGCGCAGTTCATTCGGCGCGGGGACGCGCTTCATTAAAATGAAACACGCCCCCTAATCGCCGATTTGAATTCCGCGCCGTTACGCCGCTTGAGATACACTACGCCGCCGTAACTTACGGCGCAAATTCTTTATGTATTCGATTTAAAGCCAGGTAAGGTACGGCGGCGTAGCGTATCTCGGATACGATGCGCCGGGGCAGATCTTTGTGGATCTTTGTGGATCTGCCCCTACATGTCCGTAATGGACATTCACGGACAGATGTTAAAAACAAGACTATTCATGAATTTAATGATGGTTGGCAATCCTGCTCTGTACAGCCGCAGCCTGCCATAGACACTGCACCCGATCCTGAGCGCATTAAAATGCCGGGAGGGACGCTCGGCATCTAGACAGCCTCATGTACACGGGGCGTTAAAAGAAATAAAAACACTCTCTCACACCTACTGTGTAGTCCATGGCCAGGGTAGGTACCTGCACTGTTATGCCATCAGTAATTGCCTATGTTCAATTTCCATTGTAAGTCCACCAAACAAAGGCAGTATGTGTCAGTGGATTCCCACATCTGCTGGCATCTCGAAAGGAATGAAGTCAATTAGAAGAGAAGTTTCGGATAAACATTACAATTCTTGGAGCCTTGAGCCTTTGCCATTTTTTGGGCAAAATAGACCCAGTTTTCATCACATGATAATCACTAGACATGTGCAGTTCATTTCGTTCCAGTCTGAAATCCAGACAATTTTCCTTATTTGGAAATCCAGTATTATCTGAATCTCCGAATACAACAGTAACTAATTTCATTCAACGAATCCGAATGAAACATTAACGAAATAAACAAAATTAGTTTGTTTCTTTCAGATGTTTGAAGCATCTGAATTAGACGAATGATTCAAATTCATTCAATAATAGCTGATTCAGCGGCGTTCATCGTGATTGACACTGGACTTCCGGGGAGATTGTTTTTGTTTTTTTTAAATAAAGGACTTGTCAAAAACTGTCTCTTTGTCCTTATTTATTTTTGACACTTTTTTAGTGAATGAGTAGGGATACAGCATACCCCATATTCATTAACATGGGGGGGAGGACCTGGATCTGTTAAAGGGGGCTTCCAGTTTACAATAAGCCCCCCCCACCCGCAGACCCTCACAACCACCATCCAGGGTTGTGGGGAAGAGACCCTTGTCCCCATTTTTTCACCATAAAGGTGCACTTTAATTTGTTCAATTATTTTTATGAAAAAACATATTTGCATTTTTTTTACCACTTTGCATTAATGAGAACTGGGGACAAAACTGTATTTGTTAGATTCATATTTGGTGTAAATGTTTTCTTCTCACCGTAGTTGTTCAGCAATCGCTTACCAACCAACGCAGAGCGTGTGTCAGATGTGTAAACCACAAATATTGCACCTAATGCAAAGCTGTTACAATGTGAGCATTGCCACATCATAAAGACCTGAAACCAACCCGTATGAATACATATTTCAAAGCCATTACCCCAGCAATTTCCCACCCTTTACGTTTGATCTTTTTTCATTTGGTCTTGTATCCACAAATTTACGCCTTTTTTTTTTTCTTCTTTGTTGTTTTTTTATTTATTGTTATTGTTCGTTAACTACTTAAGACCCGGACCATTATGCAGCTAAAGGACCTTGCCCCTTTTTGCGATTCGGCACTGCGTCGCTTTAACTGACTATTGCGTGGTCGTGCGACGTGACTCCCAAACAAAATTGGCGTCCTTTTTTTCCCACAAATAGAGCTTTCTTTTGGTGGTATTTGATCACCTCTGCGTTTTTTATTTTTTGCGCTATAAACAAAAATAGAGCGACATTTTTGAAAAAAAAAATGCAATATTTTTTACTTTTTGCTATAATAAATATCCCCAAAAAAGACATAAAAAAACGTTTTTTTTTCTCAGTTTAGGCCAATACGTATTCTTCTACCTATTTTTTGTAAAAAAAATCGCAATAAGCGTTTAACGATTGGTTTGCGGAAAATGTATAGCGTTTACAAAATAGGGGATAGTTTTATGGCATTTTTATTAATATTTTTTTTTTACTAGTAATGGCGGCGATCAGCGATTTTTTTTTGTGACTGCGACATTATGGCGGACACATCGGACAATTTTGACACATTTTATACTCCAGCAGTCAGGAGTATAAAATGTATAATATAATGTGTACAGTACAGTGGTCAGGAGTATGTAGCATACATCATAGCAGTCAGTGTAAGCAAATAATCTCCCCCCCTCCAAATCATTGATGCCCAGTGGCAATACCCGCCCTGAATTATTGGTAGTCAGTGGCAGAAAATTATCTCCCTCACTCAAATCATTGGACAATGGCAGTAGATAACCCTGTGCCTCAAAATGCCCCGTACACACGATCGGAAAATCCGACAGCAAAAGTCCGATGTGAGCTTTTGAACGGAAATTTGGACCGTGTGTATGCTCCATCGAACTTTTGCTGTTGGAATTTCCGCCAACAAAAGATTGAGAGCAGGTTCTCAAAGTTTCAGCCGAAAAAAATCGCAGCAATTCCAACGCGCATAATTCCGAAGCATGTTTGGAAACAATTCGACGCATGCTCGGAAGCGTTGAACTTCATTTTCTCGTCTCCTCGTAGTGTTGGCGCTTTTGTGTGACCGTGTATGCAAGCCAAGCTTGAGCGGAATTCCGTCAGAAAAAACGTATTTATGGGCGTATACCGCGCACTTTTTTCCCCCTTAAAATAAGGGGAAAGATGTGGGTGCGCGATATACGCCGATACCCGCGCTCAGTTTGAATGCCTGCGCCGACATATACCGAGTGCAGTACACTCGTCTACATTCGCCCAGGCTCGGCTTCGCTCGTGCTCACGCATAAACGTCACAGAGCGTGAGCACGAGCGAAGCCGAGCCTGGCCGAATGTAGCCGAGTGTACTGCACTCGTTATATGTCGGCGCAGGCATTCAAACTGAGCGCGGGAAGCGGCGATTCGACGGGGAGACAGCGCGGGAGAAGCCGGGAGGACACCACCGAAGCCGCAGACAAACGCCGGACCCAACGAGGCCGCCGATGGACGCCGGACCCGACGAGGCCGCCAATGGACGCCAGACCCGACGAGGCCGCCGATGGACTCCACGCAAGACACCAAAACTGTAAGTACTAAAATGTTTTTTTTTACAGGAATTGCGGGTCAACATTAGGGGTGCGCGCTATACGCCAAAATTCCTATTATCTGAAAGCAAGTCAGGCTGCAACACTTAGATGTGTATTAGCCAAGAAGGAACAATTAGGATTTCACTTATCTGTTAAGAAAAAAAATGTAGGGGATTGTGTTTTTACGGCAGGAAAACTGACAGATGTAAACTGTCTTTCATTGTTTGTAGTAGATCAGGGAGTGTCACATTCTGGGAGAGACATCTGAAGAGTAGTCAGCGCTGCGTTCTGTTCCTTGCACTCAGTATTAATAGCATGTTTGTTTTCTTACAGTGCCCACAATGACCCCAGTCTACGGGAGCAAATCTCTCTTCACTTCCCCTTTCACCTGCTCTGTAAACAATGCTATGCAGGAAAAGGAAATCCACAGCCTTCCTGACCCTGCACAGCCCAGCACAGAACCAACTTGCGGAATGTATATTTATTTTATTTATTATAGTGGTCAGGACCACCATAGATTTCGAAAATATCTTTCTTTTTTTTCTGTTAAGTAAAAATTAAACATTGCATGTGAATATTTTGCATTTCATATACAGCCAGTAGGTGGAGGTTTTACAGAGCTCAATAGCTCAAGATGAATCATAGTAGTGAATCCCCCTGTTCAAATCTGTGCAGTGGTTGCTGAGTAGTATGGTCTCACCCAGGGGCGGACTGACAACTCATGGGGCCCCCGGGCAATAGAAGATTATGGGGCCCCTCTGGCTTACAGATGACCACCACGCCAGGAGGCAGTGCAGAGGCAGGGCAGCTAAAATCTTGGGATATTCACATTAAAAGCATGTCAGTTTCGGACCTATCAGGGACAGATCTAAAAAAAAACACAGATTTTTACATACTGTCCCTGGTTTTACTGAGCCTGGCAACCCTGATGGGGCCCCCTAGTGGCATGGGGCCCTCGGGCAGTGCCCGAGTGACTCAATGGTCAGTCCGCCCCTGGTCTCACCACCTTCCCCCACAGCTTTCCAACCAGGCTGCTAGCATGGAGATGAATAGTTAGAGAGGACTGACAGACAGAGCACACAAAGAAGAGGGGGCACAACTCCTGCACCTGCCCCCTCTGAAAGCTGGCATGCAGAACATCTGCAGCCTTCCATCTAATTGGGGAGCCTTGTGCCTTCTTTGTACTAAGAAGACAAATTGTATTAGCGGTACAGAAATGGGTGAAGGTGGCCAGAGGAGAGGTACAGAGAAAGGGGTACCTCACTGTATATATACTCAGTATCATTATACGGCGGGATCGTTATTGGTGTGTATTTATATATATACACACTCTGTATCACTATACGTTGTGATCATTATTGGTGTATATATACTTGGTATCATTATACGGTGTGATCATTATCTGTGTATATATATATACTCAGTATCATTATACGGTGTGATCATTATTGGTGTATATATATATATATACTCAGTATCATTATACGGTGTGATCATTATCGGTGTATATATACTCGGTATCATTATAAGGTGTGATCATTATCGGTGTATATATACTCGGTATCATACAGTGTGATCATTATCGGTGTATATATACTCAGTATCATTATACGGTGTGATCATTATCGGTGTATATATACTCGGTATCATTATACGGTGTGATCATTATCGGTGTATATATACTCGGTATCATTATACAGTGTGATCATTATCGGTGTATATATACTCAGTATCATTATACGGTGTGATCATTATCGGTGTATATATACTCGGTATCATTATAAGGTGTGATCATTATCGGTGTATATATACTCGGTATCATTATACGGTGTGATCATTATCGGTGTATATGAATGAACGAATGAATGAATGAATGAATGAATGAAAAACTTATAAAGCGCGGCGCATGCGAACTGAATCGCTTCTGGGCGCTAGTTGTTCGTGTCTCATGACATCAAAAGAGCAGAGTTTTGATTCGTCTTCTGAAAGTCAGGTGGTTTTCCTCCAACCGAATGCTGGTTGGTAAAGCGTTCCATAGTCTAGGACCCTGAAAAGCAAACCTTCTTTCTCCTTTGGACTTGTATTTGGTTTTTGGTACCCTGACCAGATTTTGGTCGGTGGATCGCAGAACGCGATTCGAATTGTGAGGTTCTATCTTGTCGCAAAGATATTGCGGAGCCTTCCCATGGATGCACTTATGTGTCAGGCAGAGTGCTTTAAATGCAAATATATATACTCGGTATCATTATACAGTGTGATCATTATCAGTGTATATATACAGTGGAACCTCGGATTGCAAGTAACGCGGTTAACAAGCATTTTGCAATACAAGCAATATTTCTTTTTAAATCCTGACTCGGTTTGCGAGTGTTGTCTTGCAAAACGAGCAGGATTCAAGCCTCTGCGGTGTGCAGTACCGCATTTGGCCGGAGCCGCTTGGAAATACTTGGAAATACTCCGTTCCTGGGTGTTTCTAAGCCTCTCCGGGGGTTTCTAAGGGCAGCTGAACAATCTCAGAGTATTTCCAACGTCTCTCTGGTGCCCTCCCCACCTCTGGCCACATGCGGTATTGTATGCCATAGAAGTCAATGTGGAACAAATTATTTTCGTTTCCATTGACTTCTATGGGGAAACTCGCTTTAACATGCAAGTGCTTTGGATTACAAGCATTCTCCTGAAACGGATTATGCTCGTAATCCGAGGTTCCACTGTACTTGGTGTGATTATATGGCGTGATCATTATTGGTGTATATATATACTCAATATCATTATACGGCATGACCATTATCAGCATATATATACTCGTCGGTATCATTATACGTTGTGATCATTATCGCTGTATATATATACTTGGTGGGCTAGATTCACATAGATTAGCGGATCTTTAGATCCGCGTAATCTATGTGATTTACGATCCGCCGGTGCAAGTTTGCGAGGCTAGTACAGTATTCACAAAGCACTTACCTCAAAACTTGCACCGGCGGATCATAACTCCCCCGGCGGAATTCAAATTCTGCGGCTAGGGGGAGTGTACAATTTAAATCAGGCGCGTTCCCGCGCCGATTTAACTGTGCATGCGCCGCCGGCGAAATTTCCCAGTGCGCATGCTCCAAATGACATCGCTAGGACGTCATTGTTTTTGGCGGCAAGTAAATTGCGGCCATCCGTATTCCAGACCGACTTACGCAAACAACGTAAAAATTTGAAACTCGGCGCGGGAACGACGGCCATACTTAACATAGGAAACGCCGCAGTTACCCCTGCTATAGCAGGGGTAACTATCCGCCGGAAAAAGCCGAATGCAAACGACGTGAAAAAAAAGCGACGGGCGGGCGTTCGTTACTGAATCGGCGGTTCTCCTCATTTGCATATCCGACGCGTAAAAAAACGTCACTTACACCAGTCGGATCTAAGGAAGATCTATTCGTAACTGATTCTTATGAATCAGTCGCATAGATCCGACCATCGGATCTCAGAGATACAACGACGGATCAGGAGATCCGCCGTCGTATCTCTTGATGAATCTGGCCCGGTATCATTATCGGTGTATATATACTCTGTATTATTATACGGTGAGGTGTGATCATTATCGGTGTATATATATACACTCGGTATCATTATAAGGTGTGATCATTATCGGTGTATATATACTCGGTATCATTATAAGGTGTGAACATTATCGGTGTATATATATATACTCGGTATTATTATACGGTGTGAACATTATCGGTGTATATATATACACTCGGTATCATTATAAGGTGTGAACATTATCGGTGTATATATATACTCGGTATTATTATACGGTGTGATCATTATCGGTGTATATATACTCGGTATCATTATACGGTGTGATCATTATCGGTGTATATATATACACTCGGTATCATTATAAGGTGTGAACATTATCGGTGTATATATATACTCGGTATTATTATACGGTGTGATCATTATCGGTGTATATATACTCGGTATCATTATACGGTGTGATCATTATCGGTGTATATATACTCGGTATCATTATACGGTGTGATCATTATCGGTGTATATATATATACTCGGTATAATTATATGGTAAGATGTGTATAGATGGTACGGTCACACAGCACACAGTGACCATTATGCGTACACACATACTCGGCACCATTGTACTGTCAGTGACGTCACACAGCCGCTTGTTTCCTACAAACAGAAGATTTACCATTTCCTGAAACGTGACCAAATTTTGTTATTCACCCGACACAGGAAAGATTATCTGATTCTATTTATATAAGGGCCAATTCTTCACATCCCACAAAACAACATATTTGTCCTCTCGGAGGGGACAATAAGATACATGGGAAAGAGTCCACCCCGGAGTCCCAATCAGCTAGTAAAATCGCACACACCAGGACCACTACATGGGGAGGATTAGGATGTTCTGTTGCTTAACATTACAGAATTAAAGCTCACATCTTCTAAATCAGACACAGGAAGGTATAGCAGTGCACCTGATCTCTGTTATTCTATATATGCTCTGTGACTCCTTGCATCCAGGAAAATCCGTCTGTAAACCCCTCTTCCAGCAAATATTGCAGCTGTGCTAAAGTAGAAAAACAAAATGCTATCAGCAGGAGTCACTTGTGACGAATATTCCTGATACCAAGAAAAAAATGGTGACGGGGGAGGGATCTCTGGGTGATTGACAGCCTCAGCTTTGTTCCTGTTTTCCCTCTAATCAGAGCTCTCCTCATTGAGTGTACTTTTAGTTTTCCATCCCCTTTTTTCTGAACTCTCAGACAAGCTGTATACATTCTGGACTTTATACAGCTGTAGAGGAGTGAGGACTACAGATAAACAGGTGCAACTTATGTAGGAGTATTTGTGTGAACAAGCTCTAATATATTCTTGTCCCGTTGCCCAAGCCACTGAACTACGCTGGGTTAAAGAGATGGCAGCCACCTGTAGTGACATAAGAGAAAAGCAGAGAAAATCATAAAGCACTGCAAGAGACGCTGGTAACCAACACCCTCTTAATTATTGCAGAAGATCTTTGAGCAAGTATTTTTTTTTCACCCACTGCAATTCAATGGCATAGTCAGCGGGGCAGCCCAGTATTCATAGGAGTCAGCTTTTTCTGTTTTACTACCTGACCTGCAGGTGTCACTGTTGTCATGTCTGTCTGGTAGGCTTAGCTCCAGTTTTGTGTGCAGGTTCAATATCTGGTGCAAGCTAAGTACAGTAATTGATGATTTATTTGGTTTGAAAATGTATTATTAACAAAACTGATATGACTACAGATTATATGCATAAAATGATAACCAATATATATTTGTGATCTTCCTCCGCTCCCCACCTAGAAGTAACCGGGGCCCGGCGAATGAGACTTGACAAGCTGTGAGGCGTGCGGCGAACGGCATTGAGTCCCTGATTGCCGCCATTACTAGTAAAAACAAATATGTCCCTGGATTTCATTTTAAAAATCTAATCACCTTAATTTAAGGGGCACTGCAATAGCAGTCAACGGAGGCAATTGCAAAGCTTCAACACCTACCGAACTTAGGGCAGTGTTATTTTTCCTTCGCCATGATAGGTGGCAATTCGAACACATGCATGTGTACAGCTCTATCTTCTCTCCATTATAAGGGCTCTTTCACACGTCCGCTCAGTTTTTTAGATCATTTTTTTTTTCATCAGTTGATCCGTTTTTTCATCCGTTTTTCGTCCGTTTTCCGTCCGTTTACATCCGTTTCCGATCCGTTTTTTGTCCGTTAACGTCCGTTTTTCGTCCGTTCCGTTTTTTTGACGAAAGAAAAATAGGGTTTTCTTCCGTTCAAAAAAACGGAGCTTAACGGAGACGGATGTTAACGGACGTTAGCGGATGCTCATCCGCGGATGCTCATCCGCTAACGGACGCTAACCCATAGCAAAGCATTGCGGTCCGTTAACGGACGTCCAAAAAACGGACGAACGGAACGGACGTGTGAAAGAGCCCTAAGGCAAATCCAAACCATTTGTTTTTGCTGCCCGTGTAAACAATGCCATATTAGCTGTTTATTAAGTGTCAAGTTAAAGGAGTTGTAAATAAAAAATTTTTTTTTTTGCTGAAATGACTATTTACAGGGTATAGAGACATAATAGTTAACTGATTCCTTTTAAAAACTATTAAAAATAGATAAAAATCAATCATATAATGTACCTACAGTTTCTAGTTTCATTTTTGCATGTTGTTTCCTGCCTCTCTGCTGTACAGAGCCACAGAGCCAATACAGGGCAGTGATGGTTTGAAAAACGAAACTGATTGGTGCTGAGGGGTTTTAGACACACAGTAATCACATCTCCTTGATTAGTGACCACAGAGAGAAAGCTCTCAGTACTTTTTTCATCAGGAAACAGACAACCAGGAAGTGTGGAGATCAGAGAAGAATTACAGCAACTTGAGAGCAAAAACGAATAATGAGGACATGAAAACAGCACTGCATTAAGGTAAAGGAAGCTATTAAGATAAAAAAAAAAAATTCCTACAAACGCTTAAACCTTTTTTCCATTTTTTTTGGGGTAAAAGCTGGCGATTAGCTTTCTCATGAACGCGGTCCGAGCGGCTAATTAGAATTAGAATACAATCGCTGGCACAAAAGATTCCTTCATCCACACTGTTTAGCATGGATGGAGGAACCTATTAGATTAGTATGTCCACCCCAACAGCATAGATGAAGGAATCTCCTCTGCTGGCTTTTGTATTTAGTGCCTGAATACGTATTTAGGCAGTCACTGTTTGGCTGATGGTTTTCCACCCAGCTCAGCCCATTTTTAAATCGACTTTCGTTGAGCTGGGTGGTGTGGCCGGGCCACCATACTGCTCTAATTTTGGCTGATCCAGTGGGAATCAGCCAACATTTCAACCATCTTTGGCCAGCCTTAGAGTAGGACAGTGTTGAATCCCAAGACAGGTTTTATTTCTATCGGTCCCCCCCTCTGTGAGGATTCACTCTTTCTATTTATCCTGGTGACCATTGTCATGGGGAAAGAAACTGATAGAAACTGCCCATTGGGCGGTTATCTTTCATCTGTTAAAGGGTTTGTAAAGGATTTTTTTTTTTATCTTAATAGCTTCCTTTCAGTGCTGTTTTCATGTCCTCATTGTTCGTTTTTGCTCTCAAGTTGCTGTAATTCTTCTCTGATCTCCACACTTCCTGGTTGTCTGTTTCCTGATGACCACAGTACTGGGAGCTTTCTCTCTGTGGTCACTAATCAAGGAGGTGTGATTACTGTGTATCTAGTTTTTAGTTTCGTTTTCCAAACCATCACTGCTCTATGGCTCTGTATGCTCTGTAAGGCACAGAGGCAGGAAACATGCAAAAACTAAACTAGAAACTACAGGTACATTATATGATTGATTTTTATCAATTTTTAATCATTTTTAAAAGGAATCAGTTAACTATTATGTCTCTATACCCTGTAAACAGTCATTTCAGCAAAAACATTTTTTTTATTTACAACTCCTTTAAGGTACCCTGCCAAAATTCTTACAAGAAGGCACCTTGCAAAAGAAGAGATCTTATACTTACCTCATTATAGGATTTTTTGTCACTCTGACTGGATCACACTAATGTTAACTTCTGGCCATTTACAGTGCAGCTCACAGTAGCCTTAAAGGGGTTGTAAACCTTCCTGGTTTTTTTCACGTTAATGTAGCCTATGCATTAAGGTGCAAAAACATTAGATAATTGCCGGTCCCCCAGCCCCCCCCCCCCCCCCCCGTTTACTTACCCAAGCCCTCGAAAGTCCTGCGTCAAGAGCGTGCTTGATCTTGGCCCAGTCTTCTTGGCTCTTCATTGGATAGATTGACAGCAGCGCAGCCATTGGCTCCTGCTGCTGTCAATCAAATCCAATGACGCGGGCGCCGGGGGCGTGGCCGAGTCCAGCATTAGTGCCTATGGACGCAAATGCTGGATTTGAAGGCACGCCCGCAAGGTATCCCCCTTGGTAATGCGCTTCCCAGAGGGGGTTATCTGATGCAGGGAGGAGCCGAGACAGCCGCAGAGGGACCCCAGAAGACGAGGTTCGGGGCCACTCTGTGCAATAAGAGCTGCACAGTGGAGGTAAGTATGACATATTTGTTATTAAAAAAAAAAAAAACAATTGAACCTTTACAATCACTTTAAGAAAGATGTACTGCCAGCAGAGAAGTCTGAAGATCCTTTCTTTAAACCAAGGGTAGGCAACCTTGGCACTCCAGCTGTGGTGAAACTACAAATCCCATCATGCCTCTGCCTCTAGGAGTCATGTCTGTGATTGTCAGGGTCTTGCAATGTCTCATGGGACATGTAGGTTCACCACAGCTGGAGGGCCCGAGTTTGCCTACCCCGGCGTATGAAGTCCACTCTGCATACCAGCAGAATCTGAGAAAATGGGTGTAGGAGGGATTGAAAAGGATGTGGGTTTTTTTTTTTTTTGCGGGGATGAAAAGGCTAAATGTCACTTCATCATGAAACAACGCTCAGCCTGCTAATATCGCAACTAACAGATAATTACGGACAACAGCTTTACTTGAATAATCTCCAAAGTATAAAAAAAAAATCTGTTCAGACGCTCTTGTGAGTCACACGCCCCTATTATTTATGTTGTACTCTTCCCCTAATTCTTGCATGATTATCCATATAATGGTGACATCAAACCCATCCTATAACAATATTTCCTGATACAAAGAATATCCAGAATGCATAAAAATTCTATTTATTTAAGACCAATAGGTGGATTCAGAGACTCCGCCGCAACTTTAAGGCGGCGTAGCGTATCGTATTTGCGCTACGCCGCCTTAAGTCAGAGAGGCAAGTACTGTATTCACAAAGTACTTGCCTCCTAACTTACGGCGGCGTAGTGTAAATAGGGCCGGCGTAAGCGCGCCTAATTAAAATTGAGGGGGCGTGTTTTATGTTAATGGGGGGTGACCTGACGTGATTGACGGTTTTTACGAATGGCGCATTCGCCGTCCGTGTACATATCCCAGTGTGCATTGTGCCAAAGTACGCCGCAAGGACATATTGGTTTCGACGTGAATGTAAATTACGTCCAGCCCTATTCACGGACGACTTACGCAAACAACGTAAAATTTTCAAATTTCGATGCGGGAACGACGGCCATACTTAACATTGACTAGTTCAGCTATTTGATGGAATAACTTTACACCTGAAAACGCCTTACGTAAACGGCGTATCTTTACTGCGACGGGCGCACGTATGTTCGTGAATAGGCGTAACTAGTAATTTACATATTCTACGCCGAACTCAACGGAAGCGCCACCTAGCGGCCAGCCTAAATATTGCACCCTAAGATATGCGCAGGCTGTCGTATCTTAGCTAGTATCTGTTAGAGAATACACTTAAACTTAGGACGGCGCAGATTCCGAGTTAGGTCGGCGTATCTACTGATACGCCGGCCTAACTCTCTCTGAATCTAGCTACTAGACAGATATACATCTGTATACCGTTTACATTACAAAGTCTTGTCATAGCTCAGGCATAGCTCCCAACTGTCCCTGATATGGTTCAATGTCCCTCTGCCCCCCTCATTTTGGTCTGATCTATATAGTTGTGTATAAATGCACTTTTTATTTCCAGCATTGTGACTTACTGTATATATGACTTTGATCTTTTACAACTTTGGCTTG
This sequence comes from Rana temporaria, assembly GCF_905171775.1. Taxonomy (NCBI): domain Eukaryota; kingdom Metazoa; phylum Chordata; class Amphibia; order Anura; family Ranidae; genus Rana; species Rana temporaria. The sequence continues at coordinate 439,677,530 of NC_053491.1, forward strand.
GTCTTTATAAGTAGGGTCCCTTGTATCATAAATTACAGGGTTCTCACGTACAAGCTGGAACAGTTCTTCATTGTCAAGAACATCCCTAGGTCTCCTGGAAGCCATCTTTTCTACACTGAGGCCTCGTACACACAACCGTTTTTCCTCGACAGAATCCATCAAGAAACTTGCCAAGGAAAACGATCGTGTGTATGTTTTTCACAGAGAAAACTGTCGAGGAACTCGACGAGAAAAAAAGAGAACAATTTCTCTATTTCCTTGACGGGAGTCTCAATTTCCTCGTCGTGTTCCCCGTCAGGCTGGTATTCGACGAGAAACACATTTGTGTGTATGCATTGCTAAGAAACCCGCGCATGCTCAGAATAAAGTATGAGGCGGGAGCGCACCTTCTGTAAAAGTAGCATTTGTAATGGAGATAACACATTTTTCATGCTGTAACAGACTGAAAAGTGCAAGTCGTCTCTCACCAAACTTTTACTTAACACGCAGTAACATGAGATTAGCAAATGCAGCCCCAAGGGTTGTGCCAGTGGAATCGAACTTCCCCTGCCGTTGTATGTGTTGTACATCACCGCGTTTGAGAACGAGGAGATTTGGTCTTGACCGTGTGTACGCAAAGAAAGCTTGTCAAGTTTCTCGACAAGCCTAAGGCCTCGTGCACACAGCCGAGTTTTTCGGCAAAAACCAGCAAGAAGCTTGCTGGGTTGTTTTTTTTGCCGAGGAAACCGGTCGTGTGTACACTTTTCGACGAGGAAACCGACGAGGATCTCGTCGGGCCAAAAAGAGAACATGTTCTCTATTTCCTTGACGGCAATGGGAAAATTTGGCTCGCCGAGATCCTCGGCGGCTTCACAAGGAACTCGACGAGCAAAACGATGTGTTTTGCCCGTCGAGTTTCTCGGCCGTGTGTACGCGGCCTAACAAGGAATTCGTCGAGGAAAACGATGTGTCTTTTCCGCCGAGTTCCTCGGCCGTGTGTATGAGGCCTGAGAGCTGGCTAAGTGTACAATGCGCTGGCTAGGTAGAAAATGTGCCTTGGGAGGAGATTTTGAGCTGCAGGGATTGTCTGGCCAAAAAGCACACAGCAGACAATAGACTGGGGGTGGAGTATAGGGTTAAAATAAAGCCCTCCAAAGTCGGATCATGACAAAGACAGAGATACGACCTCTTTGCGAAATTTGTGATTTGAACATTGCAGTTTATAGCACTCACGTTGCACCAAAGACAGTTTATGGCATTCAAGTATTGTAGGAACTTTTTTTTGTAGTCACTGCGACAGACGCCATCTCTGTAGAAATAAAAACTATCTCTGTGCTCACGTGTTGCCTTTGTTTGTTGGCCAGCTTGGGCAGAAGGGTTCAGCAGGTCAAAACACTCCAGTGATTTCAGGTGTGATGACTAATGCCTCGTACAAACGATTGTTTTTTCTGTCGGAATAAACTCAGACGGTTTTTCCGACGGGATTCCGCTCAAGCTGTCTTGCATACACACGGACACACCAAATTCCGACCGTCAAAAACGCAGTGACGTACAACACTACAACGAGCCGAGAAAAATTAAGTTCAATGCTTCCGAAAATGCATCAAATTGTTTCCGAGCATGCGTGTTTTTTTCTGTGTCGGAATTTCATACAGACGAACGGAATTTTCCGATAGAAATTATTTTCTCTTTCTAAGGCCCCTTTCACACAGGGCGGATCAGTAATGATCCGCCCCGTGAACCTCCGCTTGCTCAGCGGGGATCGCTCCGTTGATCCCGCTGAGCCGGCGGATAACAGGGCGGTCACCGCACACTGTGGAGGGACCGCCCTGTCTTTTCTTCACTCTCCCCTATAGGGGGATCGGATGAACACGAACAGTCTGTCCCTGTTCACCCGATCCGATCTGCCAGAGGGATGGAAAAGTAGGTTGTTCCTCTGTCACACTTTGGCGGATCGGAGCGGGTCGGATATCAGCGGGCATATTACCGCTAATATCCGCGGCTCCATAGAGGAGCACATAGCGCCTGTTTAGGTCCGCCTAAAAAACTGACAGGCGGACCTGAACGGGCCACCCGTGTGAAAGAGCCCTTAGTCCGTCGGAATTTCCGACGGAAAAAGCCAGATGGGGCATACACGCGGTCGGAATATCCGATGAAAAAATTCCATCTGACTTTTTTCATCAGGAATTCCGACTGTGTGTACGTTGCATAAGTGACTCATCTCCTGGTGCTATCAGTGAGGCATCTGCATATCCATGGCAAGATGGAGACCTGAAATGTCCAACCAGAAAGCTGCAGCTGAGATTCCAGCAAATGACTTTCTGTGACCTCCGAGAATGACTTAGGCTCAGATTCTCGTAGGAGATACGACGGCGTATCTCCAGATACGCCGTCGTATCTCTGAGTCTGAGCCGTCGTATCTTGGCGCCTGATTCAAAGAATCAGATACGCCAGAATTTGTATAAGATACAACCAGCGTAAGTCTCCTACGCCGTCGTATCTTAACTGCATATTTAGTCTGGCCGCTAGGGGCGTGTACGCTGATTTACGCCTAGAAATATGTAAATCAGCTAGATACGCCTATTCACGAACATACGCCCGGCCGATGCAGTACAGATGCACTGTTTACGTTAGGCTTTTCCCGGCATAAAGTTACCCCTGCTATATAGCAAAGGGAGGAATAAGTTGCACTGCTATATGAGGCGTAGATGAGGCGTACCAATGTTAGGTATGGCTGTCGGAACAGCGTCAAATTTTTCACGTTTTACGTCGTTTGCGTAAGTCGTTCGCGAATAGGGCTGGGCGTCATTTACGTTCACGTCCAAAGCATTGGCTTCTTGTGGGTTAATTTGGAGCATGCGCACTGGGATACTTTCACGGACGGCGCATGCGCCGTTCGTAAAAAGCGTCATTTACGTGGGGTCACATTAAATTTACATAACACACGCCCACATCTTCCACATTTGAATTAGGCGGGCTTACGCCGGCCTATTTACGCTACGCCGCAACTTTGGTTTGGGAATACTGCACTTGCCTGTCAAAGTTGCGGAGGCGTAACGTAAATAGGATACGTTACGCCCGCACAAAGATGCGCACTTCTATGTGAATCCGGGCCTTAGTACTTTGTCTTCCATTGTAGTTAATTGTTCCATGGCCTGGAATAACTGAAACATTGCAAGCTGGAAGAGAAAGCATTGCCTCCCTTGTTTACACTAATCTCACAAGCCCACTGGCCATGTTCGTAACTGGAGGGTATAGAAACGCATTACCATTGAATACAGTGTCTTGGTTTACATTTCAATAGTACTGATTGTACTGAGAGTCCTATACCCAGGAAATGGAGAAATTCTAATTACTGAGCTCCACATTTACATTGGTAATGTAAATGTTACCAAACTAGTAACTATGTGTCAGGATGGTGACCTGTGGATATCAGGAGATATATTGTGTCCACAGGCCTGAGATGATAGTTGGCCATCTAGGTGTTTATGGGTTCCTGTAGACACATTCAAAATGTAATCCCATTGCTGTTTTTGTCCCCAAGGTGCCAGAGTTGTTGATCTTTCTTCTCATAAGCAAATACATGAATGCCTGGTCAAGTGGTCATGTTTATACATGAAGGTGTCCAAGTTGGCATCAACGGCAGTGTCCAATCTTTACTAATGATCCAATAAGCCAGAGCACTTCTTGAGACAATTGGGCCATGTTAACTAGCAAGTGACAAAGAGCACAGGAGAGCCTAAAGATGCCCATAGACGGTTCGAATCTTGGCCGGTTCAGCATGGACCAGCCGAGATCCAAACCACGTATGGACAGGCTGAATGTACCCAAGTTGATCAATCAATCAACTTGAGCACAACCAGCCTGTCAGATTTTGCAGGTGTGTTCTCCTGGCCTGGACTGCTCCCTCTGATTTACTAAAACTGAGTGCAAAATTTTGTGCAACTGTAATGGTAACAAATCAGCTTGTTCAATTAAAGTGGTTGTAAACCCATTTTTATAACTTTATGCTACAGGTAAGCCTATATTAAGGCTTACGTGTAGCTACCCTGGATATCTCCTAAACCTGCACGTCGTGTTTAGGAGATATCCCCGTGTCTGCATGTGCCAAAGTGATCGGCACATGATGCGCACTGAAGCAATGGCACGTGGTGCCGTTGCTTCAGTTAGATGTGCCGTTACCGGCAGCTCCTGCGCCAGTGTTGCCAACCTACCAGATTGAAATTTACTGGCACGACACCCGAAATTTACTGGCACAGCCACGTTTTTACTGGCATTTCACAAAAGTTACTAAATGACATTTTTAGGTGCAAGTTTCAGTATTTAGGCTACAAACAAGTACGCTAGGCAAATATCAATGTGATTTAAGGTAGATTTTAAGGTAAAAAAGCATATTTTTGTTATTTTCAATATAATAAGGACAAATTATTTAGTCACATCACCCCATGTCTCCGACCCCCTCTGCCACCAACACCCCCTGCCTTCACCCCCCTCTGCGTGCCACAATCTCCCTCTGCCTCCAATCTCCCCCTGCCACCAATCTCCCTCTGCCTCCAATCTCCCCCTGCCTCCAATCACCCCCTGCCCCCAATCTCTCCCAGGCCCCCTGCCTCTAATCACCCCTTGCCTCCATCCTCCCCTGCCTCCACCCCCCTCTGCGGAGCGACAATCTCCCTCTGCCTCCAATCTCCCCCTGCCACCAATCTCCCAATACCTCCAATCTCCCCCTGCCTCCAATCACCCCCTGCCTCCAATCTCCCCCAGGCTCCCTGCCTCCAATCACCCCCTGCCTCCATCCCCCTCTGCAGTGCCACCAACAGCCCCTGTCTCCATCCCCCACCCGCCACTTCTGCGGTGCCACCATCCCCCTCTGCGGTGCCACCAACACCCCCTGCCTCCAATCACCCCCTGCCACCAACACCCCCTGCCTCCAATCACCCCCTGCCACTAACACCCCCTGCCTCCAATATCCCCCTCTGCGGTGCCAACGCAGCCATCATCACCAACCCCCTGCCTCCAATCTCCATGCGCAATTCCAAGCCGAACCGTTTTCAGCTATTTTTACTGGCACATTCCCACAACCACGGACATTTACGAACAGGGGAAAAAAGTGCCAGTTTTTACGAACTGTCCTGCACCCATGCACGGGAGTGACGTTATCGTGGCTCCAGCCAATCACAGCACCAGAGCCACAATACCCGGAAGTAAGCTCCGGGAGAGATGTCCGTGGCCGGAGGGGGGATCGAGGATGGCTTTGGGGGCTTCGATCTAAGGTAAGTAATACATAATGAGCTAGTATGAAAAAGCTGATTTGTTTCTATGCAGAGCTGCACCAGATTTTGCACTCTAAAGTTTTAGTACATCAATCCCAATGGCTCAGAGGGAACCCGTGGTTGTATGAAAGAAAATTGCTCTGTCTATTGCTGGCTTTAGTTGTGTCCACCCAGAAATCATTTTTTGGGGGAAGCAATTCCAATGATTCGATATCCAACACAGCAGATCTCTATTCCCTTTGAGATCATTCTACTGGTATTCATAATCTCAACGATGGTCACCAGATCTATTTTATTTATTTAAAGTGGGACTTCAGTCTTATAACTGTTTTATTCAACGCACATCAAAGATCAGCTTAATGTACATAATATTGTCATTGTATATTATCATTGTGTATTAAGATATCATATGTCTTCTGTAAAGGTCTAGCTTGTAATTATCAATGTACAGGGCCTTGAAACTCTCTAGCTGGTAGAGACACATCCCCAAAAAGACTTGCAGCTGTAATTGCAACAAAAGGGGGTTCTACTAAGTATTGACTCAGGGGGGCTGAATACAGATGTACCCACACTTTTCACATATTTAAATGTGAAAACCATTTATCATTTTCCTTCCACTTCACAATTATGTGCCACTTTGTGTTGGTCAATCGCATAAAATCCCAATAAAATACATTTGCGTTTTTGGTTGTAACATGACAAAATGTGTAAAATATCAAGGGGTATGAATACTTTTTCAAGGCACTGTCTATTGGGTAACTATTTTTGCACATTACATATTTAGGCTCTGCTTCCTGCTGGAGGAAGTTGCACCTCTGTGCCTTACTGATCCACTTCTCTTGCAGCAAATCTATTAAAAAATTGCAATATTGAAGAGACTGAAACGCTCACATTTATTGTGGCAGCTAAAAAAAAAAGCAGGGACCTGTTAACAGCAACTTTCCTTTGTATTTGCATTTTTTTTGCACGTGTGGTCAAATGCTTGCTTTTTTAACCACAAGTGTATAAATGGGCTCTGCATGTAGTTATTTATGTTGTTTTTGTGTTTGCATTCACCGCACTGTTCTTATATGGTAATGACTAAGCTCTAACAATTGCGCTAAATGCCTCTACATTTTTGTACCCCGCTCCATCTGTCAAAGCACTTGTCACATCTGCTTCAATCAAAAGATTTTTGGAAGTGCAGCCGTCCGGAATCATTTCCTTATGTCACTGTTCTTTTAGGTGCCTCTGTGTCAAATGGCATATGTACTATTCTTTATGTTAACCGCTTACCGACCAGCCCCCGGCATTATACTGCGGCAGGTCGGCATGATCCTACGAGCTGTTGTAGCTGTACGTTGGCTCCCTTAAGCAGGATTGCAGGGCGGTGATGCGTGGGAGTGCCGATGCACGTGGCCGGGGTGACCACCGGCCACGGGCGATCGCGGGCACGAGAGTCAGAACAGGGACGTGTGTGTGTAAACACACAAACCCTGTTCTGTGAGAAGAGGAGAGACAGATTGTGAGTTCCTACTAGCTAGGAACAGCAATCTGTCATCTCCTCCTAGTCAGTTCCATCTTTCTACAGTTAGAACACACACTAGGGAACACAGTTAAATCCCTGTGCTGTCAGAGGAGAGGAGCCATATCGTTTGTTCCTACTAAGTAGGAAAAATGATCTGTCTCGTCTCCTAGTCACTCCCATCCCCCCACAGTTAGAACACACTGAGGGAATACACAAGTAACCCCTTGATTGCCTCCTAGGGTTAACCCCTTCCCAGCCAGTGACATTTACACAGTAATCAGTGCATGTTTATAGCACTGATCACTGTATAATTGTCAATGGTCCCAAAAAAGTGGCAAAACTGTCCACTCTGTCTGCCATTAAGTCGCAGTCCTGATAAAAAAAATCGCAGATCACCAACATTACTAGTAAAAAAATAATAATAATAAAAATGCCATAAATCTATCCCCCATTTTGTAGACGCTATAACTTTTGTGAAAACCAATCAATATACGCTTATTGCAATTTTTATTAACAAAAAATATGTAGAATAATACATATTGACCCAAGCTAAAAATTTAAAAAAAGAAAAAAAATTAGGGATATTGATAATAGCAAAAAGTACAAAATGTTGTGTTTTTTTTTAAAGTTTACGCACTTTTTTGTTTATAGCGCAAAAAATAAAAACCACAGAGATGATTAAATACCACGAAAAGAAAGCTCTATTTGTGAGAAAGAAGGGACGTCAATTTTGTTTGGGTACAGCGTCGCATGACTGCGCAATTGTCAGTTAAAGCAACGCAGCGCTGTATTGCAAAAAATGGCTCTGTCATTGAGCAGCCAAATCTTCCGGGGCTGAAGTGGTTAATGTAGCTTGTAATGTATTTTTGTTTTCCTTTCTAAAATGTATTATATTTTAATTATGTACATTTTTACTTCAACGTTTTATTTTTAGTTATTGTTATTTTAATTAAAAAATGTACTTCCATTTTTCTTTGTTTATTTTAATTATTGTTATTATTTTTATATTCATCAGGCTACCCCTCTAATCAGTGAGATGAAAGGGCCTTGTGCCTTGAAAGGCCTTGAAAGCTTCCGATGCCTTGAAAGCTTCCGATGCCTTGAAAGCTTCCGATGATTTTTACTATAGTTAGAAATTCAAAGTGTTCTTATTTGTGTTATTTTTGACCCTTAAATGTACTATTATTCCTAAATGCCTAAGTTTACAACTATTGGTGTGTTGGTGACGAAAATCAGGATAGGTCCTCTCAGTTTAAAGAACTTTTTAAATAAGTGGAATTTTAAAGTGGAACTCTATCCCAAATTTTTTTTTTTTAGCATAGGAAAGGATTCTAACTTTTGGTGGACTATTATTGCTGTCTCGATCCCTTATGTTGTACAGGGTGGGCCATTTATATGGATACACCAAAAACAAAAGTTGGATTCAAAATGGCCGACTTCAAAATGGCCACCATGGTCACTACCCATCTTGAAAAGTTTCCCCCCTTACATATACTAATGAACCACAAACAGGAAGTTAATATCACCAACCATTCCCATTTTATTAAGGTGTATCCATATAAATGGCACACCCGGGTGGATCCATATAAATGGCCCTCCCTGTATTTGTATTCGCCTCATTGGGGTGGATTCAGAAAGCAATTGCGTCTGTGTAACCATAGTTATGCAGCGCAATTGCTTACTTGCGCCGGCGTTTCGAATGCTCCTGATTCAGGAACCTCGATACGCCGACTGCAGCCTAAGATATGACTGGCATAAGGCTCCTTATGCCGTCGTATCGTAGGCTGCATTCTTACGCAGGCCGCTAGGTGGCGTTCCCGTAGTGGTCAGCGTATAGTATGCAAATTGCATACTAACGCTGATTCACAACCCTACGCGAGCCCTGCGTACGCAGTTTACGTAGTTTCCGTTTGTCGGGTTCCGCGTAAGGCTGCTCCTGCTATTAGCAGGGGCAGCCAATGCTACGTATACCCGTCGTTCCCGCGTCGCGAATTTAAAATTTAACGTCGTTTGCGTAAGTGAATCGTGAATGGCGCTGGACGCCATTTACGTTCACTTTGAAGCAAATGACGTCCTTGCGACGTCATTTGCCGCAATGCACGTTGGGAAAGTTTCCCGACGGAGCATGCGCACTACGTTCGGCACGGGAACGCGCCTAATTTAAATGATCCACGCCCCCTACGGGATCATTTAAATAATGCGCCCTTACGCCGGGCAGTTTTAAGGAGCGCCCGCGCAAATTACGTAGCTACTGCTTTATGAATGAAGCGTAGCGCAGATAATTTGCGTAGGCGCAGGGTAAAAACGGTACGCTGCGCCTCCGTAAGAAGTGCGCAGCGGTACCTGAATCTACCCCAATGTTCTTATCATTTCCTCTGCATCGAATGCCAGTACTTTTCTTTTTGTCAATGTATTATATTTTAAGCATTTACATTTTTTCAGTTATTTTAATGTTTTATTTTAATTAGTGTTACTTTATTTTGTTTTATTTTAATTATGGTTATTTTATTTTTACTTTTATTTTATATTTTTTTTATATTATTCTTATGTTTAATGTTAATTAAATTCTAATTTCAATTTTGTTGTTAATGTATTTTTTTTGTTTATAACGTTTATTTCCAAAAAGTTCTAAATAAAGTAATACACTTTTAAGACACATCCCTTCGTCGGGTTGCCCATGGAGTCAGTGAGATGAAAGAGCCTTGTGTCGTGAAAGCTTCCTATGATTTTCTCTATAGTTCACATAAGAAGCAATTGTGGTGATCACTATAGAATTTGTTTTTAAAGATTGAAATTGGTCTTGCCATTGTTGAGTTATCTGCAGTGTAAACTCAGTGATTGTGGTACATTTCATTAACCCAACAACACCATCGTGGGATGCCGAACAGAAGCTGCACATGGCTGTGAGCTCCTGACATGGCATTATTTCTGAACACTGCAGAAAAACGGAAAATTTTTATCAGTACTTACCGTAATTTTCCTTTCCTGATGGACTCCATGGCAGCCTACGTGTGGGTTAACCCCGCCTACTCTCTAATGCTATAGGACCCCCTACCCTATAAATTTGAGCTCACCGGTAGAGACTGTGTTCCGTAACTAGCCTACTCTAGACCGATGGGGGGGAACTCCGGCTGCCATGGAGTCCATCAGGAAAGGAAAATTACGGTAAGTACTGATAATAAATTTTCAGTTTTCCTGACAGACTCCATGGCAGCCTACGTGTGGGAAATAACTAGCCAATCCACACGGGTGGGTATGATGAACAGAAATACATTTAATTTGACCTGTCATATAGGAAGTGAAAGAAAAAGTGCAGACCTTGCCAGCCGTTGATGCGTCCACCTTCAGGCATACCGTGGCAACCTTCTTTCCAACACTGGGGTATACACTGCCATAAAAATCTACAAGCCAGCTTGTAGCTCAGCCCCGGGCTGTACCGCATGGATGATATGCCAAAAACTCTGGAAACATTCCGAACGGACGCCAGCAGGAACAAACGTGATGTAGGTCCATGAGGAGGACAAAAAAGGAACACAGTCTCTACCCGTGAGCTCAAACTTATAGGGTAGGGGGTCCTGTAGCATTAGAGAGGAGGCGGGGTTAACCCACACGTAGGCTGCCATGGAGTCTGTCAGGAAATTATTCCACATGGCCACATACACTAAGGTGACCAGATTTTTAAAATGAAATCCGGGACATATTTATTTTTTTACTAGTAATGGCGGCAATCAGCGACTCTCTGCCCGTCGCCGCCCACCTCAAAGCCTGTCAAGTCTTACTCTCCGGCCCCGGCTACTACTGGGTGGGGTGCGAAGGAAGATCAGTGCGCCAGGGAAGGCAAGGAGATGAGCAGGCAGGCGGCTGGCCGGGACTTAAGCCAAGGCAGAAGAACTTGCGAGCGGAGCGGAAGGGGCATGCGCCCAAAACGGAAGAAATATTCCCTCCGCTCCAATCAGCACATGATCATCAGAAAGGGGCACAGATAATGGAAAAAATACACCCCCCTAAACTAGTAGGAGCGGCAGAGCGGGGGTGTGTAATTCAGATTTTTTTTTTTTATTCTGCACTCACTCTGTTCGAAATTGCCCCAGCCCCTGTTCAAATCCAATCTGGGGACAAAACCAGGGACATACTTGGTCCGGGGACAGTGTCCTCAATCCGGAGGAACTGTCCCCGGAAACCGGGGATGTCTGGTCACCCTAACATACACTCACCAGACACTTTATTAGGTACACCTGTTCAATTGCTTGGTAACACACATGATATATTTACTGTATATATATGTTTCCTCATGCCTAGTGTGGTATTTCCCATAATGGAAGCAATAAAAAGAGAAGAGGATACTTTCTCATACAGGTACATGGTACAGCAGACACATATCGGGAATATGAAATGTTGGGTTTACATATTTTTCATACATGTGAAAGTACCCTCTGATTGTACGTATATTACTTTTAGATTAAATTGCACTGAAGTCTAAACATGTGGACCTAAATCAAATTCAGTATATTTAAAAAACGGTCATATTAAAAATAAATTGCGATTGGATATAATTAATTTTTTTTTCATTTTCTAAAGATTTTCCCGATTTTTTTTTTCTTTCAATGCTTATGTTTTGATTGTACAATTGTTTTCATTTTTTTTATATTTGTAGATTGTGTAATCACATTGTAGGAAGCTTTGCTTTACTTCTTGCAGTAAAATAATTCCCGATTTAACGATTGTCCAGGGTCACATTTTTGCAGATTGGATGAAAATTTCTGGTTGGCCTATAAGTTGCATAAAATGATTGGATTTCTATTGTTTTAAAAAACAGTAATTTTATATTCAAATAATATTCCTATTAAAATCCTATTGCGGTTTTATGCACGTGTCCAACTTCCCCATATTAAAAATTGTGTCTGTTCCCATCTCAGCACTGGTGCGTTGTGCAAACTACACTATGACATTTTAGTGCACTGGTAGGCTTATAGAAACTGCTGGCCTTGGTCCATGGCGATTAACCCCATCCACTCCAAATTCTAAATTTAAAAATGCATTAACCACTTGAAGACCAGGCCTTTTTCTGGCACTTTTTGTTTACATGTACAAATCAGTATTTTTTTTGCTGGAAAATTACTTAGAATCCCCAAACATTATTATTATTATTTTTTTTTTAAAGCAGAGGCCTTTGAGAATAAAATGGTGGGTGTTGCAAGTCTTTATGTCACAAGGTATTCGCAGTGTTTTTTTCAAATGACACTTTTTTAATTTTAATACACAATATATAATCCAATTATTTGATAACATATAAACCATGGGCCATATTCTCAGAAGAGTTACGACGGAGTATCTCAGGAAACTCCGTCGTATCTCTGTTTTTTGACCCGCGTATCTATGCGAGTGATTCCTAGAATCATTTTCGCATAGATACGCTGAAGATCCGACATGTGTAAGTCACTTACACTGTCGGATCTTAAATGTAATTCGTCGCCGGCCGCTAGGTGGCGTTTACGTTCAGGTCTCATTTGTTTATGCAAATGAGCCTGATACGCCGATTCACGAACTAAATCGCGTCGCGTAACCGTCGCTTACATCGTTTGCGTAAACGTAAAGTTACCCCTGCTATATGAGGGGTAACCTTACGCCAGTCCCACGTATTCCATGTTATGTATGGCGTCGGGTCCGCGTCGTCTTTTCCCATCGGGTACGTCGTTTTCCTAAGTCGTTCTTGAATACGACTTTACGTCAATGACGCACATGTCGGCGTCATTGACGTTTTCTGTCGAGAACTGGAGCATGCGCACTGGGCTATTTTTAGCCCGGCGCATGCGCCGTTCGATCGGCACGGGGGCGCGATTAATTTAAATATAAGCTGCCCCCTTTGAATTACGCGGGGATACGCCGGGCCTTTTACACCACTTGCTCCAGTAAGTTGCGGCGGCGTAGTGTAAATAGCTTACGCGATGCCGCCGCAGAAAGTACGAGAATATGGCCCCATGTCACGCTTTAAAATTGTGCATGCCCGTGCAATCGCGACAAACTACTGTACGTACATTTTATTATTCATAGGTGACATGTTTTAAAGCCTTTACAGGTTACCACTTTAGATCAACACAGGAGGTCTGGTGCTAGAATTACTGCCCATGATCTGAGTGATTGCTGTCTGCGCCCGTGCAGGACCGATGCGTGCGTTCGCCTTTGTGCAAGGAAGGACGGGGTACGTTTTATTATTTTGTTTTTTTTTCTTTTTTTTTTACACTGTCCCTTTAATTTTTTTTTTTTTATCAAAGGGAATGTAAATATCCCCTGTGATAGCAATAGGCAGTGACAGGTACTCTTTACTCTATTAGATCTCAGATCAATCCTCTGCCTTTTAGGCCCCATTCACACGAGGTGGACTCCGTTGCTACTTATTGGTTAATGTTTTTGTTAAAGTTAAGGAAGGGAAAACCAAGTTAGTGCCAATTAGTCGCAGTCAACGGAACGACACATAACTATTGCTTGCTATACCATGAGCAGGCGTTTCATGAGCATTATTGAAGCTCCGCAAACTCCTGTCAAAGGTGCGCGCATTTTACGATTTTACAGCAACTGTTTTTGGCTTCAGACGTTTTTTTCTACAGTCGATAAAATCTCCATATATGATAAAAATAATAAAAAAAATATTGTAATAAAATAAAATAATAATAATAATAAAATAATAATAATAATAAAATAAAATAGCTTTTTATTATTTATTTATTATCATTTATGGAGATTTTATCGACTGTAGAAAAAAACGTCTGAAGCCAAAAACAGGCGTTTCATGAGCATTATTGAAGCTCCACAAACTCCTGTCAAAAGTGCGCGCATTGCAGCGCCCAGCGTTGCTCACGTGGTTGCATCAAAATTGACCCGACATGTGCCGTTTGCCAGGCTTTGCCACTCACCAAATGCTTCCATTGATGTTAATGTAAACGCACTAAAAACGTGTCACAAATGTCCATGTGGTGTTTACAGCATATTTAACCACTTGCTTTCCAGCCCATTGTCAAAATACGTCCTGTTTTTAAAGATGGATATCTCAGTAACGGCAGCAGCTGCTGTCACAACTGAGGTATCCATCTTTAGTGCCGACGGTCCTGTACATGATAACGGCGGTCTCCGCGGCGGATTCGCCGCGAGATCGCCGTTATCGGTGGCAGGAGAGGGCCCCCCCCCTCCCGCCGCTGTCCCGCGCCCTCCGCCGCTTACCGGAGCCGTCGGTAGCGGCGGAGGGGATCGCGACCATCCGGCAGCTGAGCGGGGACGAGACTGAAGGAAAAATCTCCTTCGCCCGTCCCCCATAGCTCTGCTGGGCGGAAGTGACGTCAAAACGTCTTAAAGAGACATTTTTTTTTTTGTCATTTGAAAAAATGACATTTCCAAATTTTTTTTTTTTTTTTTTGCATTTAAGCCCAAATATGAGATCTGAGGTCTTTTTGACCCCAGATCTCATATTTAAGAGGACCTGTCATGCTTTTTTCTATTACAAGGGATGTTTACATTCCTTGTAATAGGAATAAAAGTGATAATTTTTTATTTTTTTTATTTCAGTGTTAAAAATTGTAAAATAAGTAAAAATAAATGCGAAAAGCAAAAAAAATTTTTTTTAAAGCGCCCCGTCCCGACGAGCTCGCGCGTAGAAGCGAACGTATACGCGAGTAACGCCGACATATGAAAACGGTATTCAAACCACACAAGTGAGGTATCGCCGCGATCGTTAGAGCGAGAGCAATAATTTTAGCCTTAGGCCTACTCCGTAACTCAAAAAATGCAACCTGTAGAATTTTTTAAACGTCGCCTATCAAGATTTTTAAGGGTAAAAGTTTGACGCCATGCCACGAGCGGGCGCAATTTTTAAGCGTGACATGTTGGGTATCATTTTACTCGGCGTAACATTATCTTTCACAATATATAAAAAAATTGGGCCAAATTTATTGTTGTGTTATTTTTTAATTTAAAAAAGTGATTTTTTTTCCAAAAAAAGTGCGCTTGTAAGACCGCTGCGCAAATACGGTGTGACAAAAAGTATTGCAATGACTGCCATTTTATTCTCTAGGGTGTTAGAAAAAAATATATATATAATGTTTGGGGGTTTTAAGTAATATTCTAGCAAAAAAAATTGTTTTAGTCTCGTAAACACTGAATCTGAAAAACAGGCTTAGTAACGAAGTGGTTAAGATGTGTTTAGAAAGCAAGCCGAGATGATAATACAATACAATTCATGCAATAAAAAAACATAGACGTGTTTACAGTGTGTGTAAGGTGCGTTTTGTGGTGCGTTTCATTAGAAGTGAATGGAGGCAATTGCAAAGCGGCAATGGCTGCAAACTTTGCAGGCAGCATTATTTTTGTCTTGCAGCAACGCAAAGCACTGCTAAGGTTGCAGTGTGACTACCTCTATCCGCTCCCTACTGTAACAATTCTGTGTGGCATTGATAGGCGTTCGGGGAGCGTTAAAAACACGACCCAAATGCCTATTTTAAACGCAAGTGTGAAAAAGCCCTTAACGCATTAACGTGGTAGTAAACTACAGCCTTTAAAAAAAAATGCAATGACAAAATGTGCTTGTATGCATTGCATACTAGCACATTATGAAATGCTTACTCCAGAACGAAGCCCTACAGCGGTGCGCCGTCACCGCTGACAGGGCTTCCATCTTCACCTGATCTTCCTTCTTGGTTCCTGTGCTCCAGCTGTCTGATTGGCCGAGCCGCTATGACATCACTCCAACGCATGTGCACAGGGGTCATGGTCGCAGCACAGAGCGGGTATGCCGTCCCTTCAGAGCGCATTTGCGCTGGTGACGTTATTGGCTGCATGCAGTGTGAATATGTCCTTAAAGGGGGGTACCACCCGCAATTTTTTTTTTTTTTTTAAGTCAGCAGCTACAAACACTGTAGCTGTTGACTTTTAATAAGGACACTTACCTGTCCTACTTTCCTGCGATGTCAGCCCCCCCCCCCTGAAACCGATCCCTTGATCCTAGCAGCACCGCCATCCTTAGTAAGGTAAGGGAAACTTCACTGCCCGTTTCCTACTGCGCATGCGCGAGCCGCGCGGCTATTTGTGAATGGGCCGGCTGCTCTCTGGGATACACACAGTTCCCAGAAGGCAGCGCGCCCCATTCACCAGAAGACACCATGACTAGGACGGAAGAAGACTCACTGCGGACGATGAAGAGGCAGATTACGGAATTCTGCATAGCAAACACTATTTCTGGTAAGTAAAAAAAAAACGTTTTTTTCAAAAAATGTTTCCAATTTTTTTTTTAGGATTGTTGGTAAAAATAATTCAGGGTGGAACTCCACTTTAACTGCAAGTTTAGGACATATTCACTGTATCTACAGGTAAGCCATATTATATGCTTATAAAGGAAAAAATACTAATGCGCAAACCAATAAAAAGAGATAGAGGGATGCTAATAAGTAGCTGCCAACATTAAGGGGTGTTCTCACACTAAAAATAAATATGACACTCTGATTGGACATTATGTTCATTTACTTCCTGCACTAATGATCACCTTTTAGCGCTCATTTGTGCTTATTGCATTTCATTCCATTCGAATGGCGCCACCCTTTGGGCTGATTATGCAAATTCCCCTTCTCATAACTTGCTTCTGAACCTTCCCCTTTTTTTCCCTGTCGTTAAAGCGTACACACGACCGTTTTTCACGACAAGAAAAACGACAACGTGAAAAACGACAAGATAAAATAGAGCATGTTCTAAATTTTTAATGCCAAATTTTCTCGTCCAGAAAAATGCTCTGGAGCCTACACACGACCGTTTTAACGACCAATTTAAAAAATTGCATTTTTCGTGTGTACATGGGAACAAAATACATTTTTTTTTTCAGTGCAACTAAACATATCTTTTTTACAATAACTGTTTTTATTATGGTGAAAAAACATCTGCTCCAAAAAGAGAGACAGGAGTTTATGAAAATTGGTGATAACCGGTGTTGTTGCCCATAGCAACCAACTTTATCAATTCATCGGAAACAAAGATGCTTAACTGCCTAGCTACAGCAGAGGAAGCAGTTGTTTCTAGCAACCAGATTCCTTAATTGGTCAGAAAGAGGAAACCCAACTGGTTGCCCCAAGGTATCTGAAGAACTAGTGTGGACAAAAGATCGCGCTGTTATCCCAAAAGAACCTGAAGGACTAGCGTGGACAAAAGATCACGCCGTTAGCCCAAAAGAACCTGAAGGACTAGCGTGGACAAAAGATTGCGTCGTTAGCCCAAAAGAACCCGGAGGACTATCGTGGACAAAAGATTGCGCCGTTAGCCCAAAAGAACCTGAAGGACTAGCGTGGACAAAAGATCATGCCGTTAGCCCAAAAGAACCCGAAGGACTAGCGTGGACAAAAGATCGCGCCGTTAGCCCAAAAGAACCTGAAGGACTAGCGTGGACAAAAGATTGCGCCGTTAGCCCAAAAGAACCTGAAGGACTACCGTGTACAAAACATCCCACCGGTTGCCCAAAAGAACCTGAAGGACTACCGTGCACAAAACATCCCACCGGATGCCAAAAGAACCTGAAGGACTACCATGTACAAAAAATCCCACCGGATGCCCAAAAGAACCTGAAGGACTACCGTGTACAAAAATCCCACCGGATGCCTAAAAGAACCTGAAGGACTACCGTGTACAAAAATCCCACCGGTTGCCCAAAAAAAAACGGAAGGATTTCCATGGACAAAAGACGCAATTTGCTTCATTTTTTTTCTCTTCATTCCAGTTTTCATTAATCAGCCCCAACCAATCTGCAGAAAAAACCCAACTACTTCTCCCGCTAATCTATCTATTGTGCCAATCCCGGGATGAGGTAATGCTCCTCCATCAATTAGTCCTTTCCCGACAAGAGGTGACAAGTGGCCACAGTCATGGGAAAAGACGGTTCAGCAGGTTCAGGAGAAGTAAGGCAGCGCTTACACTCTACTATACTAGAACTCTATGGAAGGTATTCCACATCTGGATTGAATATCACCCTAGGAGCCCTGGATGGATGCTGGTTTAGGGGGACGGTGAACATTTTACTTGCATTCCATCGCAATGTGCTGCAGGCTGTCAGGGGAACAAGAGGAAAACTCCATGAAAAGTTTGGTGGAGAGATGGACAAAGGCATGCAATGAAGTAGTGGGGACCTACCTTGCACAGCAAAGTTTTGTCTGCTAAATCCAAAGTTCAGAGGAGGAGAGAGAGGAGACCCCAGCCCTGTGCCTGCTCCAGGCAGCAGATAAGACTGAGACCTCCTCCTGTAGGGATCCAGCTCAGCTCTGCCCAGCCCATCCTCTATGCTGCTTACATATGAAAAGCCTGCCCAGCTTGCCTGTCCTCATATATCAAGCTATCCTTCCTCAACCCTTGTCTGTATCTGCTCAGCGTCCTCCCCCTGCTCGCTCACACACAACCTCCTCTTCTCTTACTTTACATCAACCTTTCTAACTGGGAGGAACCCTAGAAATAGTTTTCAGGTCCTAGGGAACCCCTGCTAATAATTACTACATGTACAACTCATGGTGCATTAGTGGGGAGAGTCAGTTAATAAAAAAAAGAGCAAAAAGAATAAAGAATGAAGAGTACTTGACACCAAGGGCTGCTCTAAACAACAAAATATTTTATTATTAATAATAAAAAAAGAGCAAAAAGAATAAAGAATGAAGAGTACTTGACACCAAGGGCTGCTCTAAACAACAAATTTTTGTTATTATTAATAATAAAAAAAGAGCTAAAATAATAAAGAATGAAGAGTAATTGACACCAAGGGCTGCTCTAAACAACAACATATTTTTATTATTAATAATAATAATAAAAAAAAGAGCTAAAAGAATAAAGAATGAAGAGTACTTGACACCAAGGGCTGCTCTAAACAACACATATTTTTATTATTAATAATAAAAAAAGAGCTAAAATAATAAAGAATGAAGGGTACTTGACACCAAGGGCTGCTCTAAACAACACATATTTTTATTATTAATAATAAAAAAAGAGCTCAAAGAATAAAGAATGAAGGGTACTTGACACCAAGGGCTGCTCTAAACAACAAAATATTTTTATTATCAATAATAAAAAAAGAGCTAAAAGAATAAAGAATGAAGAGTACTTGACACCAAGGGCTGCTCTAAACAACAAATATTTTTATTATTAATAATAAAAAAAGAGCTAAAAGAATAAAGAATGAAGAGTACTTGACACCAAGGGCTGCTCTAAACAACAAATATTTGTATTATTTATAATAAAAAAAGAGCTAAAAGAATAAAGAATGAAGAGTACTTGACACCAAGGGCTGCTCTAAACAACAAATATTTTTATTATTAATGATAAAAAAAGAGCTAAAAGAATAAAGAATGAAGGGTACTTGACACCAAGGGCTGCTCTAAACAACAAATATTTTTATTATTAATAATAAAAAAACGAGCTCAAAGAATAAAGAATGAAGAGTACTTGACACCAAGGGCTGCTCTAAACAACAAAATATTATTATTATTATTATTATTAATAATGAAAAAAGAGCTAAAATAATAAAGAATGAAGAGTACTTGACACCAAGGGCTGCCAAACAACAAAAATATTTTTATTATTAATAATAAAAAAAGAGCTAAAAGAATAAAGAATGAAGAGTACTTGACACCAAGGGCTGCCAAACAACAAAAATATGTTTAATATTAATAATAAAAAAAGAGCTAAAAGAATAAAGAATGAAGAGTACTTGACACTACGGGCTGCTCTAAACAACAAATATTTTTATTATTAATAATAAAAAAAGAGCTAAAAGAATAAAGAATGACGGGTACTTGACACCAAGTGCTGCTCTAAACAACAAAATATTTGTATTATTAATAATAAAAAAAAGAGATAAAAGAATAAAGAATGAAGAGTACTTGACACCAAGGGCTGCTCTAAACAACAAAATATTTGTATTATTAATAATAAAAAAAAGAGATAAAAGAATAAAGAATGAAGAGTACTTGACACCAAGGGCTGCTCTAAACAACACATAATTGTATTATTAATAATAAAAAAAAAAGAGCTAAAAGAATAAAGAATGAAGAGTACTTGACACCAAGGGCTGCTCTAAACAACAAAATATTTTTATTATTAATAATAAAAAAAGAGCTAAAAGAATAAAAAATGAAGAGTACTTGACACCAAGGGCTGCTCTTAACAACAAAATATTTGTATTAATAATAATAAAAAAAAAAGAGCTAAAAGAATAAAAAATGAAGAGTACTTGACACCAAGGGCTGCTCTAAACAACAAAATATTAGTATTATTAATAATAAAAAAAAGAGCTAAAAGAATAAAGAATGAAGAGTATTTGACACCAAGGGCTGCTCTAAACAACAAATATTTTTATAATTAATAATAAAAAATGAGCTAAAATAATAAAGAATGAAGAGTACTTGACACCAAAGGCTGCTCTAAACAACAAATATTTTTATTATTAATAATAAAAAAAGAGCTAAAAGAATAAAGAATGAAGAGTACTTGACACCAAGGGCTTCTCTAAACAGCAAACTATTGTTATTATTATTAATATTAATAATATATAAAACAAATAATAGCCAGAAAAGAAATGCAGACAGTGAAAATTGTAATCTATCTACACATTGGTGGTCAGTGGAGAAATGCGCACTTACTTTAATGATCCATGGAAAAGGTCAGTGAAATGCACCCTTACATTGGCAGTCAGTAAAGAGATGCCCACTTACTTTAATGCCCCTATGCCGGTGGTCAGGGAAATGCTCCACTATGTAGGTGGCCAGTGAAATACTCCTTTACATTGGTGTTCAGTGAAATTCTCCCTAACGTTGTTGGTCAGTGAAATGCTCCCTTACAATGGTGGTCAGTGAAATTCTCCCTTACATTGGTGGTCAGTGAAATGCTCCTTTACATTGGTGGTCAGTGAAAATCTCCCCTACACTGGTGGTCAGTAAAATGCTCCTTTACACTGGTGGTCCTTGAAATTCTCCCTTACACTGGTGGTCAGTGAAATGCTCTTTAACCTTCTTAGTCAGTGAAATGCTCCTTTACATTGGTGGTCAGTGAAATGTTCCTTTACATTGGTGGTCAGTGAAATACTCCCTCATCACACCATCTGTACTGTTTTTTCGCCTAAAGAGCCGAAGCTGTTTACCATTGCAGTGCTGGAAGTTCAAAGACAGGAAGAGGACCAGGCATCCCTGCAGTGAAGGTTTCTCCAGGAAAGCTCTCTGCACAGGCGATTTTTCTAAGCTACACTTCAGCTTTAAGATAGACTGTGTGCAGAAAAGCACATGTAATGGAACACTTATGGGTCTTTTTTTTAAATGAGTGTGCTGGAATTAGAACCAGTGGCGGCTGGGACTGAATATATTGGGGGGGGGGAGGGGACGAGAAGGCGGCAATCGCCGCAAGCACCCCCCCCGCATGGGAGACGGACGGCGGACCGGAATGCACAAGCACCCAATCCTTCCTTGCCCTCAGCATTAGATGTACGAGAACGCAGCAGCGATCCACTGCCACCTCCCACAGGAGACTGACTTTAAGTTAGGAGGCAGGGGGAAGCAGTGGCGTCACTAGGGTTGGTGTCACCTGGTGCGAAAAAAAATTTGTGTCACCCCCCCCAACAACTATAGTCCCCCCTCAGTACAGACCCCCCTCCCGCAGTACAGACCCCCCTCCACTAACTACAGACCCACATCCCGCAGTACAGACCCCCTCCACTAACTACAGACCCCCCTCCACTAACTACAGACCCCCTCCCGCAGTACAGGCCCCCCTCCACCATCTAAAGACCCCCTTTCCGCAGTACAGACCCCCCTCCACTAACTACAGACCCACCTCATGCAGTTACAGACCCCCTCCACTAACTACAGACCCCCTCCTGCAGTACAGGCCCCCCTCCACCATCTAAAGACCCCCCTCCCACAGTACAGACCCCTCCACTAACTACAGACCCCCTACGGGAGTCACCCCAGCCCCCCCCCCCCCGCTGCCTTCTGGGAAACACACTGGTCCCAGGAGACAGCGGGGACCACTGGGAACACGCCGCGCTACTCGCGCATGCGCAGTAGGGAACCGGGCAGTGAAGGCGCAAGGCTTCACTTCCTGATTGCCTCACCGAGCATGGCGGCGGGGGCAGCCGAGAGACGAGCGATTGCTTGTCTTCTGCTGCCAACATCGCAGGCGCCCTGGACAGGAAAGTGTCCATTTATTAAAAGTCAGCAGCTGCAGTATTTGTAGCTGCTGGCTTTTAATATAAAAATTTTCGTGGGACCGCCGATTTAAAGATGTAATAAATTATTTAATTCTTGATTACATATATTTATACAGCGCCAACAACGTAAGCAGCATTTTACATACTGTACATTCAATTCAGTCCTTGCCCTCAAGCAGCTTACAATCTAACGCTGGCCATACGCAGAACAATTTTATATACGTATTTTGAAAAGAATCAGTGTCTGTTTCAGCAACGTGCACAAGCCCAGAGGCTCCAGTTTCTGTCTCTGTCCTCATTGGATAGATTGATAGCCGTCAATGGCTCCTGCTGCTGTCAATCAAATCCAGTGACATGAGAGCGGGGGGCGCGCCAAGTCCTGCTGTCTGTGTCAATATACGCAGCAGAGGGACTCGGGAGCGCGCTTGCACGGGTGCCCCCATGGAAAGCTGCTGTCCGTGGGGGCACCCGATGAAGAGGAGGAGCCAGTAGCACAAACAGAGCACCCCAGAAGAGGAGGACTGGGTTTGTTATTTTTATGAAAACAAATGTGAACCTTTACAAACACTTTAATGCTGGTTCCTAGAGAAAGGTGTCAGAAGACAGAGTGCATCGCAGTTTGTTGTGTATGGAGCTGCGTAGCCACAGACCAGTCAGGGTGCCCATGTTGACGCCTGCAATGGGCATGTGAGCATCAGAACTGGACCACAGAGCAATGGAAGAAGGTGGCTTGGTCTGATGAATCACATTTTCTTTTACATCATGTGGATGGCCGGGTGCATGTTTCGCTTACCTGGGGAAGATATGGTACCAGGATGCATTCTGGGAAGAAGGCAAGCCGGTGGAGGCAGTGTGATGCTTTAGAAATGTTCTGCTGGAAAACCTTGGGTCCTGCCACTCATGTGGATGTTACTTTGGAGTCCTTGACTCAACGGGTCTGGGCTATTTTGGCAGAAAACGGGACCTACTCAATATTAGGTGGGTGGGCATAACGTTATGGCTGATTGGTGCATGTCATCCCATCATCTAATGCGTGGAAAGACAGATCAACTTACATCATGATGCAGGTCAATGCACATTGCTGTGCATTTCGACATACGTCACTGTGCACTTAACATTGTACTTCAATGCACATTGTGATACGCATCATAACAAATGCTGTCACATTGCAATGTGCGCTGACCTGCAGTTTTGATGCATTGCATTGATTTCAATGGACTCCCAAAAGCCTCAAGCTTTTTTGACTTTTTCAGAGGAACATATCCAAATTTCATTAAAATGAATGGATTTCCAGGGCCAGACCTGCACTGTACCTAGAAAGGCTGGCCCCCCTAAAGTCTGAAGGACCGTAAACTGGCCCTCCTGTTTAGAAAGTTTGGAGACCCCTGGCCTAGACTATTATAAAAAATAAAATAAATGAACAGTTATCCTTTTGCCCTCTGTTCCCTGTCCTATACTAACCCCCCTCCTCTGTGATCCCGTATGTTGTATACAATCCTTGTGGAATCTGGAAATCACTGTAGTAGACATTGCTACTGCAGTGATAACCTGTGCCGAGCGGCTGCCCTGCTGGTAACTGAACACAGAAAGTCGCATGCTTGGCACAGGCGCCACTCAGGGAGCACCTTGCACTTTCTTGGCATGGAACCCGGATGCTAGTGGAGATCACTGGAGTAGTGGTGCCTACTACGATTTCACAAGGTTGCCACAAGTATGGTACCAGTGTTGTCAACCGTCAGTATTTTTACAGGCAGCCAGTAAAAAGTGGGCACTTTTCTCCTACCAGTAAATATCAGTAAGAGGAAAAGGTTGCCAGTAAAAGATATGGCTGTGATGCTCGGCTTGGAACTGCGCATGTGCAGTTTGGTTCTGGAGCTGGCTGAGACCATTTGAGTGTCTATTACAGTGTGTTCAGACGGTGCCAACAGGGGACGGGCCTGGCGGAGGTGCTGCCTGAGCATGTCGTGTGATGTCATGGTGCAAGGAAGTGGAGCTGAGTGTGCAGGTCTACGGGATGGAAGCAGGACTGTCACTTCTGTTTGGACTAGAGTGGACTGAATGGACCACCTGTAGTGAAGAGAGACTGTTACTGTGACTCAGGAGAGGACGTGTCGTGTCGATGAGGTGTCACCATCACCTGTGCTGCTGCACACTGCTGTCAGTGTCAATGTGAGAGTCAATTTCATGTTTGTGTGCTGCCTATTCTAATTGCTCCTGAGTCCTGTCCCTGAGCTACTTACTATGTCAAAAATAAAATAAGAAATATGTTTTTTGCCTTAATATCTACCTTAAATCACATTTCTAATTGCATACTAAAATTTGCACTTAAAACTGTAAATTTGTAACTTTAAGAAATGCCAGTAAAAACTTGTCTTTGCCAGTAAATTTTGAGTGTTGTGTCGGTAAATTTCAGTCTGGTATGTTGGCAACACTGTATGGCACAATAATGGACATGCTTACTTTAATCTAAACTGGACAAACTGTGAAAATTGCCTAAACTTCAACTTTAAAGACTCACCACCATGGATTTACCCATTCATCAAGATAATTATAATAACACCTACAAAGTTATGTCATATTACCCCCAAGTACAGATAGCCATGATTATGAGAAGGGTGGGCAATCAGGTCAGACTTGCTTAAAGATCCCACTGGTGAAAACTGCCATATATAGGGGTAGGCAGTGCCGATCCTGACCTCCCTGGGGCCCTAAGCAAAATGACATGTCACATTAAAGTTGAGAAGCTGGGGGGGGGGGGGGGCGCTGCCGACAGTGACATGTTACATTAAAGATTAAAGTTGAGAAGCGGGGGGAGGGGGTGTTCTGCTGCCGGAAATGACATCTTACCAGTGGCGGCCCGTCCATAGTGGGCGCAGGGGCGCCGCCCCCCCAAAGCTACTCATAAAAAAAAAAAAAAAAAAATGAAAAAAAAAAAAAAAATGTCATTTTTTTTTTTTTTATAACATGTCCCTTTAAGTGTGTGTGTGTGGGGGGGCGGAGCGCCGGCCACCGAGGTGCTGTGGGAAGCATGATGTCATCAAAATCGTGAGATTGGGCAAGCCGCAAGCAAATCTATCGGCTGGCTTTTATACTGCCCACGGAGCGCAAAGCTCCACGCTCGCACAACCACTCTGTGCTGGATGTGTCCTGTTGGTGGTTAGTGATTGGCTGGTCCATAGGACTTAGGGCGGTGCTTTTATCGGACCAGCCAATCACTTCCGGTTTTCTCAGTGACTCATCCTGGCTAGTCTGAACATCGGGACATCTCACTGAGCTGCTAGCAGGTAATTAGGCAGAGAACTCTTGTGTTGTGCTCTCAGAACGTGCAGCAGCAGTGTCCTGTGTGTAGTGGATCTGGGATGTAGAAGGAGGGGAGAGTACAGTGAAGAGCTGAGAAGCTTTTAGCACATTTCCTGGGGACAGTAATCTGGATGGGGCTGTTAGTGTTATTACACATCTCCAGTATGTGTAACACGAGGGTTCCCCCCAGCTCTGCAACCTCCTAGAGTCATGCAGCTCATGCTGTGTGTATAGGTCTTTATTCTCTCATCTCTCTCTCTCTCTCCTATATCTCTCTCTTTCTATTCTAAATCTATCTATCTATCTATCTATCTATCTATCTATCTATCTATCTATCTATCTATCTCTCTATATATCTATCTATCTATCTATCTATTGATTATCTATCTATCTATCTATCTATCTATTATATCTCTATCTATCTATCTATCTATATATCTATCTATTATATCTCTATCTATCTATTATCTTAATCTATCTATTCTATATCTATCTATCTATCTATCTATCTATCTATCTATCTATCTATCTATCTATCTATCTATCTATCTCTCTCTATATCTATCTATCTATCTATTGATTATATATCTATAGCTATCTATCTATCTATCTATCTATCTATCTATTATATCTCTATCTATATCTATATCTATCTATCTATCTATCTATCTATCTATCTATCTATCTATCTATCTATCTATCTATCTATCTATCTCTCTATATATCTATCTATTGATTATATATCTATAGCTATCTATCTATCTGTCTATCTATCTATCTATCTATCTATCTATCTATCTATCTATCTATCTATCTCTATATCTATCTATTATCTTAATCTATCTATTCTATATCTATCTATCTATCCATCTATCTATCTATCTATCTATCTATCTATCTATCGATTCCATCGATTCTATCTATCGATTCTATATCTATAGCTATCTATCTATCTATTCTATCTCTCTATCTATCTATCTATCTCTCTATCTATTATATCCCTCTATCTATCTATCTATCTATTCTATCTATCTATCTGTCTATATATCTATCTATTATATCTCTATCTATCTATTATCTATCTATTCTATATCTATATCTCTATCTATTCTATCTATTTATTATCTATCTATCTATTCTATATCTATCTATTTCTATCTATTTATCTATTTATCTATTTATCTATCTATCTATTCTATATCTCTGTCCGTCTGTCTGTAAGCCCAATCACGGGTGAGTGACGTTGGGGGAGGGGGGGGGTGTTTGTGATTTTGTTTGCGCCCCCCCTAAAAAAATGGAGCACCAGCCGCCACTGCATCTTACATTAAAGTGAGAAGCAGGGGGGTACTGACTTCTTCCCTCTTCTCCCATGCAGCCAGCGAGTTGAGACGCTGGGTGAGGGCTGCAGTGACAATATCCAGTCAAATTCATTTTTTTTTTAAAGCTTTAACCACTTGCCGTCGCCGCACCGTCGAAATACGTCCACAAGGTGGCTCTCCTAGGCGAGAGCACGTAATATGACGTCCTGCCTATTAGCCGCCACTCCCGTGCGTGTGCCCGGCGGGCGCGATCGCCGCCGGGCACACGCGATCGCTCGGTACAGAGCGGGGAACGGGAGCTGTGTGTGTAAACACACAGCTCTCGTTCCTGTCAGCAGGGGAAATGCTGATTTTCTGTTCATACAATGTATGAACAGAAGATCAGTGTTTCCCCTAGTGAGGCCACCCCCCCCCCCCACACAGTAAGAACACACCCAGGCATACTTAACCCCTTCCCCGCCCCCTAGTGTTAACCCCTTCACTGCCAGTGGCATTTTTATAGTAATCTAATGCATTTTTATAGCACTGATCGCTATAAAAATGCCAATGGTCCCAAAAATGTGTCAAAAATGTCCGAAGTGTCCGCCATAATGTCGCAATACCGAAAAAAAAATCGCTGATCGCTGCCATTACTAGTAAAAAAAAATATTAATAAAAATGCCATAAAAATACCCCCTATTTTGTAAACGCTATAACTTTTGCGCAAACCAATCAATAAACGCTTATTGCGATTTTTTTTTACGAAAAATATGTAGAAGAATACGTATCGGCCTAAACTGAGGAAAAAAAATGTTTTTTTATATATTTTTGGGGGATATTTATTACAGCAAAAAGTTAAAAATATTCATTTTTTTCAAAATTGTCGTTCTATTTTTGTTTATAGCGCAAAAAATAAAAAACGCAGAGGTGATCAAATACCACCAAAAGAAAGCTCTATTTGTGGGAAAAAAAGGACGCCAATTTTGTTTGGGAGCCACGTCGCACGACCGCGCAATTGTCTGTTAAAGCGACGCAGTCCCGAATCGCAAAAAGTACTCTGGTCTTTGGGCAGCAATATGGTCCGGGGGGTAAGTGGTTAAAGAGACCTTGCCACTAATGTTGCTGATGACAGCAGAAAATAATCAAGTATTTTAAACACACTAAAATACATTTTGGTACACACAAACACAATTGACTAGCCATTACTTGTTACAGTTAAAAAGATGGGGTTCTGTCGAGAAAGTGGATACCAAACATGTAAAAATCGCGAATCGTCTCTCAGAAAAATTTTACTAACACGCGGTAACACAAAATCAGCAAAAGCATCCCAAAGGGTATCGCCATTCAAATTGAACTTCCCCTTTATAGTGCCGTCGTACGCGTAATGCTCGAACAAAGTGCGGTGACGTACAACACGTACGCCACCGCACTTTGTTCGAGCTTTTTTTTTTACGTTTTTTCCCGTGATATGAATAACGGTCATGTGTACGCGGCATTCTACTTTAAAACGTCCATGAAATAGTAAAAAATTAGGCTACCCAACATCCAAAAGCAATACTTTAAAATCTTTTACAGGTTATAATTTTAGAGGTAGCCATGAATTATAGCCCTAGAATTATTGTTCTCACTCTGATGTTCTTGGTGATACCTCACATGTATGTGCCCTATGTGTGTTTGAATTTGTGTGCATCTGCTGGGCGACGAGAGATGGTTTTACATTTTTTTATTTTAATTTATTACAATTAAATTTATTTTGACCTCTTTTATTTATTTATTTATTCCATTTTAAAGCGGAGGTTCACCCTAAAAACATTTATATACCATTCCATCCAGCATACTGCCGACATGTACAGTATGCTGTTTTTTTGATTTTTTTCGATGTACATACCGCCGTATAGCTATTTTCCCCCCCGGCTTCCGGGTAGTGGATCCCGTGGGAGTGGGCGCTCCTATTCAGAGACTAAGTGATTGACGTGATGACAAAAGCTTCCCCCCGGGGCATAAGGCGCGTCACCAGTTTCCGAAAGAAGCCGAACGTCGGTGCGCAGGCGCCGTATAGAGCCGACTCGCAGTTCGGCTTCTTTCGGAAACTGGTGACTCACTTATGCGCCGGGGGGAAGCTTTTGTCATCACGTCAATCACTAAAGGCTCGTACACACGGTCGGACATCCAATAAAATTTCCCTTGGATTTTTGTCCTAATTGATTTGTCTGGTCACACCCATAGCATACACACACTCTGACTTTTTCGGCAACAAACACAAACGTAGTGACGTTTCAACGTAATGCCGAGCGTTTAAAAGAGGAAGTTCAATTCTCCGGCGTCACCCATTGCGTTCCTTCTGCTACTCTATAGTTAGTAGACGTTTCGTGTGAGTGCTTTCTAGATTTCGGAACTTGCCGCGTCACGAATGTGCTCTTTCAAATACGAATGCTAGTTTTACTAGACAGAACACTTCCGGCTGCTCTTTACTTCTGAGCATGCTGTACACACGGTCGGACTAGGCACCATCGGACTTTTGTTGACGTAAAGTTTGTCCGTTTGCAGACCCAACTTTTTGTCCGATGAAACCCGAAAAAGTTGGTCCGATGGAGCGTACACACGGTCGGACAAATTAGAAAACTTGCAGATTTTGAAGTTGGTTGGCAAAAAGTGTGACCGTATAGGGCTTTACTCTCTGAATAGGAACGCCCACTCCCGCGGGATCCACTACTCGGAAGCCGGGGGGGGGGGGGAATAGCTATATGGCGGTATGTACAGCGCAAAAAAACCAAACAGCATACTGTACATGTCGGCAGTATGCTGGATAAAATGGTATATACGTGTTTTTAGGGTGAACCTCCACTTTAACTTTATTGCTCTCACAAGGGGGCTGCTTCTGGGATAGCATGGGCAGGTGACAGGTCCTATTTATGGAGACATTAGGGGTCTATTAGACCCCTAATGTCTCCCCTGCCCTCGACTAAAGCATGGATTGTGGTTGATTAGCTCCTTCCCTGGCCAGTAGCCTGTGAAGGACAGCTCTGAACCAGGAAGTGATGTAATACAGTAATTCATTGCAGGGGAGATTAGGTAACAGATGTTCTGCGGTGTCCTTCCATACAAGGTGTTTGGGCATTTTACTGCAGTCCTGGGCTTCATGGAAGAATGGGAAAGCCCAGGAACTATCATGATCGGCACCGAAGGAAGGGGTGCAGCACCTTCTTCGTACTGTATAAGTGATTGGATGGCTAAGAGATCTTGAAAAAAACAACACCAAGCAACTGCAGCCATGAGCTTGTTTTAACTCCTTGAATACCAGGACATCTAGAAACATACCTTGGTAGATTTGGGCTTAGGCTGGAGTTCCTATTAAATGTTCTTCTCCTTGAAATTTGGTAAATGACATCAGACGGTAATCTCCAGTTGGGGAAGAACTGACGTTACCATCAAGCATTTTTTGTCTGGAGTTTAGCGGAAATGTAGACACTATAAGCGGATAATATAAATTAGAATCTGTAAATTCTTTTACATTGCGCTGAACTTTGCAGAAAATATGAGTTTGTAGAAGTGAAGAAAAGGTAGAATTACACCACAACGATTATGTGGTAACCGGCAATTTCATAAGTGCCAGGATACGATTTGTTCTATGTTTTCAAAACTGCTTACCAAACTGCCTTCAGCGTAACAGATCTAATGGGTGGGGTTAATGATACCGCTTAAAGTGAACTATCACAAAAAAACTATGAGCTAGATTTACGAACAGTTTACGCCGGCGTATCTATTGATACGCCACGTAAGTTAAAAGATGCGCCGTCGTATCTTTGCGCGGTATTCAGAGAACAAGATACGCCTGAATTACTGCTTCCTCCGACCGACGTAAGTCTTAGTACGCCGTCGTATCTAGGGTGCATATTTACGCTGGCCGCTAGGGGCGCTTCCGTAGATTAACGCGTAGAATATGTAAATGAGCTAGATACGCCGATTCACGAACGTACTTGCGCCCGCTACGCCGTTTACGTAAGGCTTACGTCCGGCGTAAAGTTACCTAATGTTAAGGTATGGACGTCGGAACAGCCGTCAAATTTTACGTTGTTTACGTAAGTCGTATGTGAATAGGGCTGTGCGTAGGTTACGTTCACGTCGTTCGCATTGAGCCGGCGTATCTTAGGAAGTATACGCGATGTGATTCTGAGCATGCGCGCGCATGCGCCGGTCGATCGGCCCTTCATTTACATGGGGTCACGGCTAATTTAAATGAGGCACGCCCACTACCTGCCTACTTTGAATTAGGCGGGCTTACGCCCGCCAATTTACACTACGCCGGCGCAACGTACGACGCAAGATCTTTGAGAATACTGTTCTGGGCTCCCTGTTTTACGTTGGCGTAGCGCATATGATCTATCATATCTATCTATCTATCTATCTATGGCAATCTCAGAAGCATTTTAGTGTTTTATGGTCTTTATAAGTAGTCACTCAATAATAGTAGGTTCCAGGAACCAGCTTCCTGTCTTCTATCCCTTCACCTCTGTTCCCTTCGGCCAAGTATGGGTTAAATGTAGCTTAATTCCTGTACTTAAGCCTCAAACAAACCCACGCCCAGTTCAGTAATGAACCTCTTTACATCATAAAGCCCCATTAACAAAAGGCAGTTTGAATTTAAAGAGAATAATCTTGCTGAAGCTTCAGCTCCCTGAGGGGATGAACAAATGAACATGCTATTTACAAGGAAATTATCATCAAAAATGGCCATTTTCCTTTGAAATAGGGTGTAGCATGAACACCCAATAGGAGGCGTCCATCCGGATGCTCCTATGATCTTCAAGTTGGAATTCTGGAGGGGTGATTGATTTATTGTAAATGTTATTGGTGTGTGTGAAACATTTAGAAAATATCTGCAGAAGGTGGTAGTACATAAGGATGAAAGTGTTGGTTCTGAGACAGTTGTTACAAGGTGTTTGTAATAAAGGAAGACGCTTTTTACCTTAATGCGTTCTCTGGATTAAAGTATAAAACCTTCTGAGATCAGTTCTCCACCTAAATACTTATCTGAGCCGGATCCAGCGCTGTGCACAAGAGGAGCAGCACGGCTCTCTCTCTCCTCACTGGACATGGAGGCAGTAGCTGGAACCATTGGCTCCTGTTACTGTGAGGCGAGATCGTGGGTGGGGCCAAGCCACGCTCTGTGTGTCAATGGAAACACATGGCCCCGCTCAGGAGCATGCGGCTTGCATAAAGGACATTCAGAAGGGAAGAGGGTGTAAGTATAACTATTGCACAGAGCAATTAGATTATAAGTGATCTACAGTATATACACATTTATATACATTGATACATTAACTTTCAGCTCTGGGCACTGGTAGTTTTTAACAGAGAGCACCCAGTGCATACAGCAAACATCTATAGGTGTAGCCCAAGCCCCTCCCCCCACACACACTTACCTATCCATATTCCCAATCCTAAAGGTAACTCTCCTTAAAACCCTAACATTAACCCGCACACCATCCCACCCAATTCTAACCTTTTCTGTATCCCCAACCCTAATCCTCCTCATATCTCCAATCCTGAAACTAACCCTCTTTGCTCCCCAAACCCTAACACTAACCCTTTCTGTACCCACAACCCTTAGGCCCCGTACACACGTCCGAGAAACTCGACGAGCAAAACACATC
Source organism: Rana temporaria (assembly GCF_905171775.1). Classification (NCBI taxonomy): domain Eukaryota; kingdom Metazoa; phylum Chordata; class Amphibia; order Anura; family Ranidae; genus Rana; species Rana temporaria. Next base: position 439,709,746 of record NC_053491.1, read on the forward strand.
GTTTTGCTTGTCGAGTTCCTTGTGAAGCCGCCGAGGATCTCGGCGAGCCAAGTTTCCCCGTTGACTAACGAGGAAATAGAGAACATGTTCTCTATTTGGCCCGACGAGATCCTCGTCGGTTTCCTCGGCCGAAAGTGTACACACCACTGGGTTTCTCGGCAGAATACGGCTCCGATCGAGTTTCTGGCTGAATTCTGCCGAGAAACTCGGTCGTGTGTACGGGGCCTAACTCTGACCTTCCCTGTAACACTTGCCCTTCCTGTAACCCAACACTAACCCATTCTGTATTTCCCAACCCTAATTCTCCTTGTATTTACAACCCCAAAACTAACCCTCCTTGTATCCCAAACCCTAATATTAAAGGGTTTGTAAAGATTTTTTTTTTTATCTTAATAGCTTCCTTTACCTTAATGCAGTGCTGTTTTCATGTCCTCGTTGTTAGTTTTTGCTCTCAAGTTGCTGTAATTCTTCTCTGATCTCCACACTTCCTGGTTGTCTGTTTCCTGATAACCACAGTACTGGGAGCTTTCTCTCTGTGGTCACTAACTTCAAGGAGGTGTGATTACTGTGTGTCTAAAACCCCTCAGCACCAATCAGTTTCGTTTTCCAAACCATCACTGCCCTGTATTGGCTCTGTACAGCACAGAGGCAGGAAACAACATGCAAAAACGAAACTAGAAACTACAGGTACATTATATGATTGATTTTTATCTATTTTTAATCATTTTTAAAAGGAATCAGTTAACTATTATGGGCCAGATTCACAGAAGAAGTACGCCGGCGTATCTGCTGATACTCCGGCGTACTTTCAAATTTCCCGCGTCGTATCTTTAGTTTGAATCCTCAAACCAAGATACGACGGCTTCTGGCTTCGATCCGACAGGCGTACGGCTTCGTACGCCTTCGGATCGTAGGTGCAATACTTCGGCGCCCGCTGGGTGGAGTTCGCGTAGTTTTCCGCGTCGGGTATGCAAATGAGCTTTTTACGGCGATCCACATAGGTACGCGCGTCCGTCGCATTCTCTTATGTCGTCGCTAGTCGGCTTTTCCCGGCGTATAGTTAAAGCTGCTATTATGTGGCGTATAGATAGACTTGCCATGTTAAAGTATGGCCGTTGTTCCCGCGTCGAATTTAAAAAAATTTTTTTGCGTAAGTCGTCCGTGAATAGGAAAGGACTTAACTCACGTCGAAGTTCAAAACATGACGTCGGTGCAACGTCATTTCGCGCAAAGCACGGCGGGAAATTTCGAAACGGAGCATGCGCAGTACGTTCGGCGCGGGAACGCGCCTAATTTAAATGATCCACGCCCCCTACCCGGATCATTTGAATTAGGCGGGCTTGCGCCGGAGGGATTTACGCTACGCCGCCGCAACTTTACAGGCACGTGCTTTGTGAATCAAGCACTTGCCCGTAAACCTTTCGGCGGCGGAACGTAAATGCGATACGTTACGCCACCGCAAATCTACCTGAATCTGGCCCTATGTCTCTATACCCTGTAAACAGTCATTTCAGCAAAAAAAAATGTTTTATTTACAACTCCTTTAACCCTTTCTTTATCCCCAACCCTAACTCTAACCTTTCTTGTATCCCCAACCCTAATACTTATGCCGCGTACAGACGATCAGACATCCCGACAACCAAACCGTGGATTTTTTTCCGACAGAATGTTGGCTCAAACTTGTCTTGCATACACACGGTCGCACAAATGTTGTTGGAAATTCCGAACACCAAGAACGCGTGACGTACAACACGTACGACGGCACTATTAAAGGAAAGTTCAATCCCAGTCAGGTTAGTAGAAGTTTGGTGAGATATGATTTGCGCTTTTCAGCCTCGTGCTTTTCAGTCCGTTACAGCGTGATGAATGTGCCATCTCCATTACGAACGCTAGTTTTTCCAGACCGATCGCTTCCGTCTCGCACTTGATTCAGAGCATGCATGGAATTTTGTGCGTCGGAATTGTCCACACACAATCAGAATTTACGAGAATGGATTTTGTTGGCAGAAAATTTGAGAACCAGCCGATGTCCGATGGGCCTACACACGGTTGGAATTTCCGACAACAAGCTCCCATCGGACATTTGTTGTCGGAAATTCTGAGCGTGTGTACGCGGCATTACACTTCCTGTAACCCAACACTAACCCTTTCTGTATCACCAGCAGGGCTTTTTTTCTCAGAGAAGAGGTGCAGGAACTCCCTACTTCCAAGACACCTGTTGTGTCCACCCCCTACCCACCTCCAAGAACCATTCCTTTGTTCCACCCTCTACCCGCCTCCGAGAACCATTCCTTGGTTCCACCCCCTACCCACCTCTGAGCACCATTCCTTGGTACCACCCCCTACTCACCTCTGAGCACCATTCCTTGGTTCCACCCCCTACCCACCTCTGAGCACCATTCCTTGGTTCCACCCCCTACTCACCTCTGAGCACCATTCCTTGGTTCCACTCACTACCCACCTCCGAGATCCCTTCCTTGGTTCCACCCCTACCCACCTTCGAGCGCCATTCTTTGGTCCCACTCCCTACCCACCTCCGAGCACCATTCTTTGGTTCCACTCCCTACCCACCTCCGAGCACCATTCCTTGGTTCCACCCCCTATCTACCTCTTAGTAATGGATATAGAACCAAGTATCAATTTGTGGTGCTAAGTAATTTGTATATGATAGGAAGTAAAATAGATCCCCTGTAGCCAGCAACAATGGAGCTCCCCCAGCAACAATAGACCCCTCCCTTAACAGTTGATGTCTCCCAGTAGCAAAAGAGCCCCCCAGCAACAATAGATCCCCTACCAGCAACAACTGACCTGCCTATAGACCCTTCCCCTGTAATAATAGATTCCCTCCAGCAACAATAGATCCCCTAGCAAGCATTAATAGACCCTCCAGTACACCCCAGCACCCCTTTTCCGTTACATACATTCAGAGCTGGAGGTGCCGGAACTGCGTTCCCCCGCGTTCCCCCTGAAAAAAAAACACTGATCACCAGACAATAGCTCTAACCTTCCCTGTATCGTCTAACCTAACACCCTTCCTGTAACCCCTGTCCCTATTTTTATACAGCACAGAACCAGTGGGTTGGGCCTAAGATAGCCTGTCAACAAAGACCTGGGAAACAAGTTAACTCCAACCACGCGGGCTGGGGCAGTATTAAACTCAACCTGCTTATAAGCTGCTATGGACATTTGGATGATGATACCAGAATGGGTTTAAAATTGTGGTTTATGGATGGCACCTCATTTTTATGTATCCTATACCGGTCAATAGTTTTAACTTTTGAAAATTATGCATCTCCCATCAAGTTTTAACAACCTTTGGCATTCACCGCACCTGTCCTAAAGACAGGACATACTCCCTGACATTTTGAGATGGGAAATATTATTACCTTTTATCTAAGAATATTTAGGCAACAAACACAACCCTTGCCACACTCCCAGTGATGCAGACCATGAAAAATGAAAGTGCAAGAAAAATCATTTAACCTCCCTGGCGGTATGATTATTTCAGATTTTAGGTGCTGAAAGCGGTACCATTATTTTGCATGGAAATTTGGCATTTTATACTGTAGGCCTGTAATTCTTAGGAATAACTCACTTAAATCTGACCAAACAAGAGTCTAGTAGACATCCTGGGTATGAAAAAGTTTGAAAAACAAAATTATAAATTATAATATAATAAATAATTATAAATAATTATAACAAATAATAATATAATTATAATACAAATTATTCAATAATGTAATCAACTCAAAATCACTGAAATTTGCTCAGTTGCAGAATTGTCGCTGTCATTACCTTTATTTTTTTATGATGAATTTCCCCACAAATCGCTATCGCACAATTCTGCAAGTGATTGTAATTTATTATCGCTGTTTTCTAGCTGCTCTAAAATCACTTTTGACATAAAGGGACACATTTGGTTGCTATGGACAATCTCCAGTTTGCAGGCAGAAAGAACCATTTTTATTATATAAAAGAACATGTAGGACACTGGGCAGACCACTAGGGACAAGGGGGGTGTGTATTTTTTACATACAGTACTGTAATCTATAAGATTACAGTATACTGTATGTATAGTGTTTGTTTACTTTTTAGAATTTGGCGCCGTTCTCTGCCCCCCGTGCGTCGTAACGTCACAGGGAACGGAGATCGGCGGGACACGGGGAGACTGTGTGAATCGAGCGAGGACCCGCTCGCTCACACAGCGCGGCGGCATCGCAGGATCCAGGGACAAGGTAAGTAACTTTGTCTCTGGCTGCAGCGAGGCGAGCCTGAGTCTGGCTCGGGGATACCGCTCTTGGTACAAGAGCCAGACTCGGGAATACCGCCAGGAGGGTTAAAGGGGTTTTAAAGGTACAATTTTTTTCCCCCTAAATAGCTTCCTTTACCTTAGTGCAGTCCCCCTTCACTTACCTAATCCTTCCATTTTGCTTTTAAATGTCCTTATTTCTTCTGAGAAATCCTCACTTCCTGTTCTTCTGTCTGTAACTCCACACAATAATGCAAGGCTTTCTCCCTGGTGTGGAGTGTCGTGTTCGCCCCCTCCCTTGGACTATAGGAGAGTCAGGACGCTCTCTACGTTGCAGATAAAGAAGCTGTGTGTTAGTGGGCGTCCTGACTCTGCTTTAGTCCAATGGAGGGGGCGAGCACGACACTCCACACCAGGAAGAAAGCCTTGCATTACTGTGTGGAGTTACAGACAGAAGAACAGGAAGTGAGGAATTCTCAGAAGAAATAAGGACATTTAAAAGCAAAATGGAAGGGTGAGGTAAGTGAAGGAGGACTGCACTAAGGTAAAGGAAGCTATTTAGGAAAATAAATTGTACCTTTACAACCCCTTTAAACCAACTGGTGCTTTTTCAATGCTTCCTTTTATATTTATACAGTAATACCATTTCAAATGAACCCATGCAATAATCTAAAACAGGCTTTCTCAACCATGGTTCTGTGTAACCCTAGGACTCCTCCGGAGGATGTTAGTGGTTCCTTGAGCAATCATCAAATCCTGTCTCTTAGATAAAAGTAACCATTGGCACCAATGATTTTTCTTAGCTATCTGTAAGGGAGGCATTCTTCCCAGTGACCACCACAGTAAGGAGCATTCAACCCATAGACCAACATTGTAAAAAGTATTCTTCCTATTGACTACCAATGTAAGGAGCTTTCTTCCTACTCACCACCAATGTAAGAAACATTCTTTGAACTGACAACCAATGTAAGGAAAAGTCTTCCCACTGACCACCAATGTAAGAAGTATTCTTCCCACTGACCACCATCAGGCCCGTTTCTACAGGACAGGCAAAACAAACAATTGGTTGGGGCCCCGAGCTGGCCTGGGGCCCCCAACTTCCCCTTCCCAGGCTGTAGCGTGGCCGAGCTCCTCTTCCTCCCTCCTGGAGAACTGTAAGTCCGGCCGGGTACTGCACGTGGTACAGGAGATTCAGTTTCCTGTTCCCGGGCTGGATTGACAGGAAGTGCACACTGAATGCTCACTTCCTTTCAGTCCGGCCGGGAACACAGGAAACTGAATCTCCTGTACCACGCGGTACCCGGCCCGGCCCGGGCACTATCTGATAGAGGACTGTGGACCCATAATGATAGAACACCGGGCTGACAGGAGGAAGAGGAGCTCGGCCACGCTACAGCGGCAGCCTACATGGAAGAAGGGGAGGTGAGAATAGAAAAACATAGGGACTGGGGGGGGAGTAAGAACATGGGTGTAAAAAATTAGTGCAGTGCTTACGCAAGCTTTGCGTGTGGGGGGGGGTGCTTGGGGGCCCCCATTTTGCTTGGGGCCCCAAATTCCTTCAAACGGCCCTGACCACCATGCAGGGGTTCCCTTAAGCCCAGAAAGTTGTTTCTTTGGTTCCTCCATGTTAAAAGGGAAGAGAACAGCTAATCTAGACCATTGCCTTTCACAGAGCCCATAGAACCTGTCGTGACTGAGGCAATGTGTGCGGTGAAAGGATTGTTCCCTGTTTCTAATCACTATTTGTAGGTTGCAGAGATTTCCAACACTTCCGATGATTGAGCGTTTTCGGTTTGGTCTGTATGTTAACCCCTACACTGCCTGAAAGAGCTTTCAACTCAGAACTTGTTTTTGTACAAACATCAGTGCTATTTTTAACTAAATTATAATATACTGCGAGCAGGCAGCAGCTGCAGGTTCGGCAACATACAAGTACATTGCCGGCTCCCTTCCTGGCTTGGGGGCTGGGGCATGCATGCGAGCGCCCCCTATGGACCTTTGCTGTGATTAAACAATGGTTTTGGTTTAAACCTATGGATGGGCTGTGTCCAATCACACAAAGAGTTCTGTGTTTACAAACACACAGAAATCTATGTACAGTGAACAGAGATCTGGCTGTTTCTTCTTCTTAAAAAGCAGGGAGAAAAAACAGCCAGATCAGTAAGTAAAAGCCGCACATATTACACACATTACATTTGTTAGGCGCACAATCAACCCCTTGATTGCCCCTTAATGTTAACCCCTTCCCAGCCAGTGTTATTAGTACAGTATTATCATTGATCACTGTATTAGCGACGTCAGTGTCAGTTACTGACCCTCACAGCCAGTGTCATAAGTACAGTGTACAGTATTATCATTGACCACTGTATTAGTGACGTCAGTGTCAGTTAGTGACCCTCCCAGCCAGTGTCGGATAGCACCAGATTGTCCGCCACACTATCACAGTCACACTGATAACCCCCATTACACGTATAGCGGCTATATCTGTGTAAATTCCAGTATATATACCGTAGTTTGTAGACAGTATAACTTTCACAAAATCTAATTAACCACTTAACCCCCGGACCATATTGCTGGTCAAAGACCAGAGCACTTTTTGCGATTCGGCACTGCATCGCTTTAACTGACAATTGCGCGGTCGCGCGACGTGGCTCCCAAACAAAATTGCCCTACTTTTTTTCCCCACAAATAGAGCTTTCTTGTGATGGTATTTGATCACCTCTGCGGTTTTTAGTTTTTGCACTATAAACAAAAATAGAGCGACAATTTTTAAAAAAATTTATATTTTTTACATTTTGCTATAATAAATATCCCCCAAAAACATATAAAAAATTTTTTTTTTTCCTCAGTTTAGGCCGATACGTATTCTTCTACATATTTTCTGTAAAAAAAAATCACAATATGCGTTTATTGATTGGTTTGCGCAAAGGTTATAGCGTTTACAAAATAGGGGGTATTTTTATGGCATTTTTATTAATATTTTTTTTTTACTAGTAATGGCGGCGATCAGCGATTTTTTTTCGGTACTGCGACATTATGGCGGACACTTTGGACACTTTTGACACATTGTATGAACAGAAGATCAGCATTTCTCTAAGGCTGCTTTCACATTGAGGCGTGTAGCCGTGGTGACGGTATAGCCGCGCTATTTGTAGCGCGGCTATACCGTCGTATTTACCGCGATATTCGGGCGTTAGCGGTGAGGTTTTAACCCCCGCTAGCGGCCGAAAAAGGGTTAATACCGCGGTATTATCGCGCTTTCCCATTGATTTCAATGGGAAGGCGCGGTATAGGAGCGGTGAACACACCGCTCCTATACCACGGTAAAGATGCGGCTAGCAGGACTTTTGGAGCGCTCCTGCTAGCGCACTGCTTCAGTGTGAAAACCTTCGGGCTTTCACATTGAACACTATGGGGCATGATTTTTCATGCGGTATAGCAGCGCTATTTTTAGCGCTGTACCGCATGAAAAACGCCTCAATGTGAAAGGGGCCTACCTGACAGGACCGGGAGCTGTGTGTTTACACACACACAGCTCCCGGTCCCCGCTCTGTAACAAGCAATTGCGTGTGCCCGGCAGCGATCGTGCCCGCCGGGCACGCGCACGGGAGTCAGGGGCGAGCGGGGGCGCACGTGCCTCTAGTGGCCTGCACGAGAGCTGACGTTATATTATGTGATCTCGCGCAGGGGAGCCGACCTGTCTGCGTAAAACTGCGGCGGCTGGTCGGCAAGAGGTTAATATACACTTATTGTGATTTTTTTTTTGATTTTTTTTACCAAAGACATGTACAGGCAGTCCTGTTTTTTTTTTTTGGATAAAATAGGGAAGGGTTAACACCCCTGTAATGTTTGCGTTTGTGTCTGTGCCCCTATTCAGAAGATTTCACCTCACTTTCTGTCCTTGTGATAATTGGATTTTGAAAAATTTGGTTTGTCATGGAAACAAGGATTGGTAATAAACCTTCAGCGCAGACACCTTTTTCCTATGGTAACTCTTACAGGAGAGAATTTCCCTTCCTAGGGGGAGATTTCCTCTCACTTCCTGTTTCTCCCTCCGTTCGTAAGTACGAGTCGTTCATAACTTGAATATTCGTAACTCGGGGACTTACTGTATCACAATACATTTTGGCCAATCTTAACCACTTGGGCTCTCAAGTGCCGGGTGGACGTCCTGTTGTTGTTATTCCTCGTGCGCGCCGCTGGGGGCGCGCAGCGGGGAAACAACGTGCCCGGCGCATCGCTCGGGAGCCGATGCGTGTGCCTGGCGGCCGTGATGTCCGCCAGACACCCGCGATCGTCGGTGACACAGCAGGACGTGGAGCTCTGTGTGTAAACACAGAGCTCCACGTCCTGTCAGGGAGAGAGGAGACCGATCTGTGTCCCTTGTACATAGGGACACAGCATCGGTCACCTCCCCCAATCAGTCCCCTCCCCCCACACAGTTAGAACACACCCAGGGAATACATTTAACCCCTTCCTCACCCCCTAGTGTTAACCCCTTCACTGCCAGTCACATTTATACAGTAATTAGTGCATTTTTATAGCACTGATCGCTGTATAAATGTGAATGGTCCCAAAATTGTGTCAAAAGTGTCCGATACGTCCGCTGCAATATCGCAGGCCTGAGAAAAAAATCGCAAATCGCCACCATTACTAGTAAAAAAAAAAAAAAATTCATAAATCTATCCCCTATTTTGTAGGCGCTATAACGTTTGCGCAAACCAATCAATATACGCTTATTGCGATTTTTTTTAACAAAAATATGTAGAAGAATACGTATCAGCCTAAAGCGAGGGAAATTTTTTTTTTTTTTTTTTAAATTGGGATATTATTATAACAAAAAAATATTGTGTTTTTTTTTCCAAATTTTCATTTTTTTTATGTTTATAGCGCAAAAAAAAAAAATCGCAGAGGTGATCAAATACCACCAAAAGAAAGCTCTATTTGTGGGAAAAAAATGATAAAAATATAATTTGGGTACAGTGTTGTATGACCGCGCAATTGTCATTCAAAATGCATCAGCACTGAAAGCTAAAAATTGGTCTGGGCACGAAGGGGGTTTAAGTGCCCAGTAATGAAGTGGTTAATGAAGAAGCTGTTTTTTCGGATATGTTTTATAAGAGAATGTAGAAAATAAACTTCTCCAAATTCTCGGTCTTATTATGAAATTAGGTGAGACAGCCAAGGATAAGTGGAGCAAGGCACCACATCCCAAATAATTGGAAAGAACTTGGAAAGAGCTAAAAGATAAGAATATTTCCCATCTCAAATAACGGTGCCTAAAAAGATGAAAAACGATTTCATACTGTATATGGTATAAAATGACAAATTTTATTAAAATACATTTGTTAAAAAAGATATAGCAATCTTTTTGATAAAATATTGTGATCAGACCAAAACCATAGTAAATGTAGTACAACAACATATTTCTCAAAATATACAAAGATACCCAGATGGTGACCCTAAGGAATAAGGCTACCTCTGGGTAAGAGGCTACTATAGGCAAAACAGGGACTATACTCAATTTATGCAAAAATATGAAATTTAATGAAAATAATAGTTAGCTACAAAACATGATTAAAACTGATCAACTGTAAATACCAATTGAAAAACATATTTCTCAACATGTTTCGCTAAAGTATATAGCTTCTTCAGGAGATTTGAATTGTCTGTGTACAGCGTATTCACTGCAATACATAAAGAGATACATAAGACAAAATACAATAATGAAAAATAGTAGGGACAAAAAATTTCCTGATTCTATCAGTTTAAAACAAGAACAAAATTGTACAGTATCAACTGGCGCTGCTCTTACCCCGAAATTAATTTCCGGTCAGTATGCGAACACACCAGGACCTCCGGACTACCAAATAATGAGGATATCAGTGTGCCATAGGAGAACCAAAGTGCCCATCAGTGAGTTTGGTCTTATTATGTCTATATAATAAAAAATAAAAAATAAATACCACCAAAAGAAAGCTCTATTTGTGAGAAAAAAAATGACATAAATGTAATTTTCATACAGTGTTGCATGACCGAGTAATGGCCAGTTAGCCCAGTGCTGAATAGCAAAAAAAATCCTGGTCAGGAAGGGGGTAAAACTTTCTGGAGGTCAAGTGGTTAATTTACAGCATTTTTACTGTATTGGTAAACGTTTAGTGATGATGATGCAAAATGGAGATGTAGAATGACAGAGAGGGTGAAGTATAGGAACATAGAAGAGTGACAGCAGAAAAAGATCAAGTCGTCCACCATCAAGTCTACCTCCTTTTGTTTTTGTTTTACAGTCTTTGTCCTATAGACCTATGTTTGTATAGAGTATAGACCTATGTTTGTATAGAGTATATACCTATGTCTGTATAGAGTATAGACCTATGTTTGTCCCAATGGTAATTTCAAATTCAATTACTGTTGAACAGTACAGTATCGGCGTATAACGCGCACCCGTGATTTTCCCCATATTTCCCCATATTTTACCTACAAGGTAAGCATTTACGACATGCAAAGAACCCATCTTTGTCCCAAAAATAGTTTTTTTTTTTGGGGGGGTCTAGGACCTTCTTCACGACCCTATCTCCAAAGCTCTGTGCTTTTTTGTATATAAAACTCGGTTTGATGGGAATGACAGTTCTTAATGTTCTATCTAAGAACAATACATGCCAGTGTGATGCCAGTGGGACTTAAAAAAAGACGTGATGTGCGCCGAGTAGCCACGCCCTCTGTTGAAGTCGGATGTGACGAAACGCGTCAGGGCGTGGCTACGACGGCGTATCCAGGAACTATTAGGAGTGCGTTCCACCGCTGAACCATCGCTACCAGGACAGGCGTCTCCAGCAGCGTGCATTCAGCACAAGCGTGACCCCCTGTGTGCGGAGGAGAGCGGTGACTAAACTCTTTTATGCTCATTTACAATTGTTTTAATGTACGTAGATAGAAAGCGGGGTGTTTTTTACACAGGTTTTTTTTAAATTAAAGCAGTATTACACTATTTTGGTGCCTCTGTTTTTTCTATGATCCGTGAGTTGGAGTTTTAAAAAACCTTTGCCGTTTCTGGAATGAGGTTGGAGGTCTGATCAGGGGTATTTATTTTCAAGGCTCTATTTTGTTCGCTATCTGGTGAGTTTGAACCCCAGAGGGGAAGTGTGTCTCACGTTTTGAGTGGTGAAGATTGGAAATGGGTGGAGGGTGTACTACCATTCCTTGAAGCATTTCTTACATCACTTTGAACGTTGCCTTATTCACTGATCTGTGGACTTTTCAACATCTTTTATCTACACTGGACTCTATCCATCCTAAGCGCTGTTTTATCATTTTTATAACTAGTTTTTAGGCTATATATATTTTGATACCATTTTATATTCTTGAATAGAGGAGGTTCATCTATTTTTAAGCAGCTGCTATAATATACCGTATTTATCGGGGTATTGCGCGCTCCGGCGTATAGTGCGCACCCCTAAAGTGGACCCGCATTCCTGTAGAAAAAAGATTTTGTACTTACAGTTTTGGTGTCTTGCGCGGCGTCCATCGGCGGCCTCGTCAGGTCCGGCGTCCGTCTGCGGCTTCAGGTGTCCTCTTCGTCGGGTCCGGCGTCCTTCTGCGGCGTCCTCCCCGCTTTCTCGCGCCGAGTTTGAATACTGCGCCGGCATATACCGAGCGCAGTACACTCGTGTATAGTCGGGCAGGCTCGGCTAATCTCGCGCTCACGTCCTGTACGTCCAGGACGTGAGCGCGAGAGGAGTCGAGCCTGCCCGACTATACACGAATGTACTGTGCTCGGTATATCCCGGCGCAGTACACTCGTGTATAGTCGGGCAGGTTCGGCTCCTCTTGCGCTCACCTCCTGTACGTCCAGGACGTGAGCGCGAGAGGTGCCGAGACTGCCCGACTATAGACGAGTGTACTGCGCTCGGTATATGCCGGCGCAGTATTCAAACTCGGACGGGGGAACGGGGGTATCGGCGTATATCTCGCACCCACGATTTTTCCCTGATTTTCAGGGCAAAAAAGTGCGCGGTATACGCCGATAAATACGGTATATACCATCCCATTGTTTTCAGTATAATTTTGGATAATTTCTGATATTGTTATATATATTTTATCATATATATTTTTTATTATCTATTTCCTCTACCTAATTAGTATCTCATCATTAAAGCGGGGGTTCACCCTATAAACCCCATAAAATCAGGCATTGTAGCGCGAGCTACAGTATGCCTGTCCCGATTTTTTTATCCCCGTACTCACCGTGTACTCGTACATCGAAGATACCGACTCCCCTCGGGGAATGGGCGTGCCTATGGAGACGGAGGATGATTGACGGCTGGCTCTGGCGCGTCACGCTTCTCCGGAAATAGCCGAAATAGGCTTGGCTCTTCACGGCGCCTGCGCATAGCCTGTGCGCAGGCGCCGTGAAGAGCCGAGACCTACTCCGGTTGTCTTCGGGGAGAGTGACGTGCCAGGGCCGGCCGTCAATCATCCTCCCTCTCCATAGGCACGCCCATTCCCCGCGGGAGCCGAAATCTATAATGTACGAGTACACAGTGAGTACGGGGGTAAAAAAATCGGGACAGGCATACTGTAGCTCGCGCTACAATGCCTGTCTCGATGGTAAAATCGTGTCACTGAGGGTGAACCACCGCTTTAAGTGAATATTTTCTTTGGCGCCGGGAAGTGCACTGTGTATTCCCCTCCTGTTGCTGCCCTTTGTGCACTCCCTTTAGACAGGCTAAAGCACTGCCTTTGTTTTTTTCTTTGGGATTTTAAATAAAGATATGTTTTTACACTATGAACTTCTTCTGTGTTTTTTTTTGTTCTGGATTTGCTCTGTGAAGTACCTAAAGGACCAGGAAATCTTTATGTACTGGAGAGTAATACATCAGCGCTGTTTGACCGTCTTTATTTACGATGATGGGGCAGCTTGGAGTGTTGAGCACTGACACTTTCTCACAGCGAAGGATGGATGTTGCACACTATTACACAAAAAGTGGGATATGTGTAATTTTTACTGGTGGAGTATATGGACTTATATGATGTGATGAAATTAACTATATGAATTTGCACTTTTTGTATTGATATCAGCAGTTTATGTATTTAATGTATTGTTCAGAAGGATTGGTGGGTTAATTGATCATTTGATTTGACATTTTTTCACTTTCAGAAGTTTGCTGCTTATAGATAGTGATTAAATTTTTTTTTTTATATATATATAAATGTATTTGTTAAATTATTTAGCAATGTTATTGTACTTGCATAAACTGGTCAGTGGGCTGAACAAAAAAAAATTGGATTCCTCCATCCTCATAATTGAGTTGATTGAAGGAAACCCAGCCACTGGGACATTTTATACTGACAGCGGGGACCGCTGCTGTATCTTCTTTGCAGGGATGCCCTGTCCTCTTCCTGTCTCTAAACTTCTGACACTTCAATGTTCACCAGCTTTGGGTTTTCAGGCAGAATGATCTGTGAATAGGGGAGAGTCTGATCATTCACAGGATTCTCTTCCCATTCACAGATTGCATTACAGGCAGTGCAATTAATGAAATAATTCTCAATTTCTCAATGAAAGAGAAGGGAGAAAGGGGTGTGCCCCCTTCAGACCTTCTGTACTGATGTTCTGCCTGAAAACCTGAGCTGTCAATCATTGCAGTGCCAGAATTTCAGAGCCAGGAAGAGGAAGGGGCATCCCTGTAGTGAGGATTTATCCAGGATCATAAGTGTGCGCAGCCTATAGAATTAGGGTGTGCACCCCAAAGCTCAAACACACACTCTAAATAAATGTAAAAATGTTGTAGGGCAGTGTCAGTAGAGCAGTGGTAGTTTTTAGACATGTGCGGATCGTTTCGTTCCGAATTAAAATTCGGACAAATTTTCGTTATTTGGAAATTCGGATGTATCCGAATTTCCGAAGTAGAGTAGTACCGAATTTAAACAAATCCGAAATAACGAAATTCGAATCCGGACCAAATTCAAATTGTTTTCAAATTTGAATAGATTTCCAATTTCCAAAGAGGATAAAATAGAATAGAAAATAAAGGAATAGAAAAAAAATATGTATATATTTTTTTCCTATTCTATCCCTTTATTTTCTATTCTATTTTATTATTTTTAGAAATTTGAAAACTATTCGAAATTGATTTGAAAACGATTTGAGATAGATTTGAAAACTATTTTGAATTAAAAATTTGTTTTGAAAACGAATAAACGAAACTAATCCCGAAAACAAATTACCGTATTTTCCGGCGTATAAGACGACTTTTTGGATGCAAAAAAATGCATCCAAAGTCGGGGGTCATCTTATTACGCCGGTGACAGTCTCCGTGCTTGCGAGCGTCCATGATTTGAAAGCCGCGCCTTCTTCTCAGCGTGTCCTGTGATAGGCGGAACACAAATTTTCCCAGCAGCGCCTCTGTTCTGTGTTCCTCCTATCACAGATGCCTTCTCATCCTCGGACGAGAAGACGTCCGTGATAGGCGGAACACAGAACAGAGGCGCTGCTGGGAAAATTTGTGTTCCGCCTATCACAGGACACACTGAGAAGAAGGCGCGGCTTTCAAATCGTGGACGCTCGCAGCACGGAGACTGTCACTGGCCTGGAAACAAATCCGCAAAACGTGAGAAGTTTGGCACTGTTGGCACAGTGGGGGCAAGTGATGGCACAGTGGGGGCAAGTGATGGCACAGTGTAGGCAAGTGATGGCACAGTGTAGGCAAGTGATGGCACAGTGTAGGCAAGTGATGGCACAGGCATGTAATGTAATGGCACAGTGAGGCATGTAATGTAATGGCACAGTGAGGAATGTAATGTAATGGCACAGTGAGGAATGTAATGTAATCAGGGCCGTTTGAAGGAATTTGGGGGCCCCAAGCAAAATGGACATAGAGGCCCCCCAACCCCCCCCTCCACAAAACCTACAGGAACCACAACATAGCGATACAGTTTAAGTTCACTCACACTCAAAGACTGGTGCCCCCCATCACAGACTGGTGCCCCCCATCACAGACTGGTGCCCCCATCACAAACTGCCCCCCATCACAGACTGGTGCCCCCATCACAGACTGGTGCCCCCATCACAGACTGACCCCCCCATCACAGTCTGGTGCCTCCATCACAGACTGATCCCCCATCACAGACAGACCCACCCCATCACAGACTGACCCCCCCATCACAGACTGACCCCCCCATCACAGACTGACCCCCCATCACAGACTGACCCCCCATCACAGACTGACCCCCCATCACAGACTGATCCCCCATCACAAACTGGTGCCCCATCACAAACTGGTGCCCCATCACAGACTGACCCCCCATCACACTGGTGCCCCCATCATAGACTGACCCCACATCACAGACTGACCCCACATCACAGACTGACCCCCCCCTCACAGACTTTTCCCCTCATCACAGACCCCCCTCGATAGTAGACTCCTGTCCCCATAACAGCACAGCACTCCTCCTCCTCACAGAGCATTACCTTATTCACACACGAATCGATGAGAAGCACGGCAGCCCTGGACAACGGGCAGGACTTTTCATGTTAAAAGTGAGTGATTGATTGCTGGGACCGCCCCGCTGCATAGCAGCCAATCACCCACTTCTTAACTACAGTCCGGTGCTTTGTCCAGAGCGGCCGAGGCTCTCATCTTGTGTGAATAAGCAGGGCCGCTGTTAGAAATCATGGGCCTATCTGACAGGGCCCCCTTCAACCACGCCCTTTCCCCCACCCCCGGCCCAACTCCTGACCCTGACTTGAAGCAAAATGCAGGTTTGTTGCTATTTACATATGTGTGTGGCGCCAACGTATGTGTTTGCAATTAGTATGCATGAAAGAGCAGGGGTCAGTTTAAATTTCTTTTAAATTGTATGTTATTTATTAAAAATAAACAAAAAACACCTTACACTGTATCTTTAATTTTTTTTGGTAATTTTTGCTTTCACGAGGGATGGACAACATTTCTTGTGATAACATGGATCATGACAGGTCCTCTTTATAGAGAGATCTGGGGTTTTTTAGACCCCATATCTGTCCTCTGGCCTCCAAAGCATCTGATCAAGCTAAGATCAGTTTGATCAGATGCTTGTTTAAGTCGGTAATGGCTTCTTTACATGAGACTAAAACCAGAAGTGATCAAATCTTCGTCACTTCTGGTTTCTGACGTCACACGGTGGGAGGAACGACATCCATTCCTCTCACTGTGTCCCAGTAACTGGACGCTACTGGTCACATCTTAAAAGCAGTGAAGGCTGTGGTGGAACCCCCTTCCACTGCCTGTAAAAGTAATCCAGGGGCTTCTTGTACAGAATTGCTGGGGCTAAAAAATGATATCTCGATCATTGCTGTAGTGATGACCAAGATATCACCCTTCCAAGTCAGTGATGATGGGAAGCAGTTAAAGGGGATTGGTTTGGGGGCAGTAAAAATTCAGCTCCGCTGCACGTTTACTGCACCCCTAAACTAAGTTTAAAGTAGCATGTTTCTTATTATCATCAGGTTACAATTATCACACAGGCAGCACAGTAAGCAGGGGCTCTATTATAGCTCTATCATAGCTTTATCATGGCTCTATGCCACATGGCTGTTGAGTGCTGGCTTAGTTAACTTATGGCTGTATTGTATATAACAGACTGTAACAGTACAACCATAACAAAGTCAGCACCCAACAGCAATGTGACACAGAGCCATGACAGAGACCCTGCTGTGCTGCCTGTGTGGTGATTGTAACCTAACCTGCTGTGAGATAAATAATAGGACACAGTGAGTATTCTTTCATCTATTCCCACTCACTGTGTCCAGTGCAGCCACGATCTCCTCCTGCTCCCCCGATCTCCAGCCGCTCAAATTCTTCACATCTCTTCAGAGAAGCAGTCAGGACACGAACGGAGCACAGCTGTATCACTCCGCCAGCCGGGACTCATAGAATAGTGGGGCGGCATGATGTACATGTGCCCGAAAATGAAGAAATAGTCCCTCTGCTGTGCTCCTCTCCTCGGCCTCTGTGTTGACCAGATGAGGCACCGGACAATAATAGACCCACTCTGTAAGCAAGTGGAAGTGGGGAAAAGTTTAGAAAACAGGCAGACAGACGAGCCAGCTTGGGGGCCCCTTTCTTGCTCGGGGCCCCAAGCAATTGCCTCGTTTGCCTGTCCTGTTGCGACGGGCCTGAATGTAATGGCACAGTGAGATTTGAAAAAAGCCTGTTTCTGTCAGCGGTTCCGGCTACCCCTCAGCTTCCAGAAAGACTAGTAAGAAGGGGGTAGACTTATATGGCGAGTATATCCCAAAACCAAAATTTTTCCTGGAAAATTAGGGGGTCGTCTTATACGCCCAGTTGTCTTATACGCCGGCAAATACGGTAAACTAATGAAACAAATTTAACTAAACAAATTTATGTAAATAACGAATCGAAACAAAACACTATTTTTTCGTTCTGCACATGTCTAGTAGTTTTTTTATTTTTGTTATTTTATTTTTGTATTATTATTATTATTTTTTTTACAATTTTAGTTGGGTGAAATATCAGCAGGGTGAATCTGCACTGCACAGCAGGATTAGGGTGTGCCCAGGCACACCTGGCACACCCCCTGCGCATGCCTATGTCCAGGATCTAGCTGTTTGCACAATATGGGACATACTAAAGTACAGATATGTGATGTATCTAAAAGATGTACACATTTTTTTTTTTTTTTACTAAACTTCAATTTAGGGCTATAGTTGTGCTTTTGCATTGCTTGTGCATTTAGGGTTTGTTCGCACTGGATGCATTGAGACTACTCTGTCAGTCTTCCAGTACAGCCACAATGCATAGGCAAGGCTAAATGGCTTCTTTCAAATGGTGTCAGTTGGTGTACGCTGAAATAAAGTACCGCATGCAACCACATCACAATGCCACTATGGTGAATTGATCTGCATTGAAATGTGCCATTTCAATAAAGCTCTGTGAAAACCAGTGCAATGCGCCAGGGTCAGCACATCACCAGTACTGTGTCTCCCGGAGCACCACAACGTGCACTTGGAATAAAATTCTGTAAAAAAATAAAAGCAAACATTGCAATTGGCCAGGGTCGGTGCATCAGCACTGTGTCTCCCATTGCACACCAATGGTCGTTCGTTCAGTGCGGCTCACTGGTATGAACACTCTTTAAGTAGTATGCTAAGTTGTTGTTGTGATTTTTTTAAAACAAGATTCACATGCTTTTAAGTATATGTTTAAATACATTTTTCAGCTTAATACTGTTAATGCACTTAGAACTTACCAAAACCCAAAAACAGAAATGTAATATATTGCAGTTTACCAGTGGTGGCTGCATTAGTTCTCCTTTTTTAGGCTTGTTTTCCCCCTTTTATTTTCACCTGGTGATCCAGCCAGTGACCCGCCTCTGTGGAAGAGCAACATAGACACCATTAAAAAATTAGCATTGTCATTCTGGAAAAGGGTAATAATAGGTGAAGATGGACGGGTGAGATTTAGGCCACTTTCACACTGGTGCAATAGTGTTTTTAAATGTGTTGTGTTCAAATTTAATACAATGCATATGTGAAGGAGAAAAATGATTGCTTATCATCTAAATCTAAACTAGCACCACATCCCCTAGAGAGAACATTAATACAGAAAATGGGGATTTTATCAGTGCCTGATAAATAAATGCTCCTGAGGAAGCTACTACTAGTGGCGAAACATGTAGAGAAATATTCAGTCTGCACTTTTCAACTGTACTGTATGATTAGATTTTTATATTTGGATTATGTAATTTTAAACATTCAATAAATAATATTTTTCCATTATAACTTTGTTGTAAATTTGCACTTCTAAAATCCCCCCCGAAAAAACATTTTCTGTAGCAATGCATATGTGGTTTACATGCGTTTTTGAATGCTTTTTTTTTTGGCTGTTCGCTGGTTAGGAGCCGGCACCCGCTGGCATCCTTAACAACCAGGGAATAACTGGTTGTTAAACAGCTGACACCTGCTGGCATCCTTAACAACCAGGGAATAACTGGTTGTTAAGCAGCTGACACCTGCTGGCGTCCTTAGCAACCAGTCGATAGATACACATACAATCCTCTCTGCTTAGGCTCGTCATGTGCAGGTGTCAGTCCGGCCAGCAGTGCAGAGAGCGACTAGGCACAGCAAACACAGAGCGAGATCGCCATCACTACCAACGCACAATAACTGTGGAGGGGGGGGGGGGGAGTCGGGAACTCTTTCAGCTAGGGTGGCTCTGCGAATCTGAAGGGAGGAGAAGTGGGTAGCCAGACTGACTCCTTGCGATGGGAAAGCCAAGTGGAGAGGAGCTGGGGTGATCACCATGGAGTCACTGGGGGGCATTGTATGTGTAGCTATCAACTGGTTGTTAAAGACGGTGGCACGTGCTGTCTCCTTAACAATCAGCATCTCTTAAAAAAAATTTGTCATGTGACCCAAAAAACACACCCTCTGTGCACTGTTTGGTGCATTTTGTGGTGCATTTTTGACTTAAAGCGGAGTTCCACCAATTTTTAATAAACAGACACTCACCTGTCCCACGGTCCAGCGATGCGGCCATACAAAGCCTCACTCCTCTCCCCCTCCTCTTCGTGGCACCGGCATTGTAACTGTGGGCACTTGGCTGTGGCTTCACAGCCGGGGCGCGCACTGCGCATGTGCGAGGCCGCGCATTGTAAATGGCCAGGCAACCTTCTGGGACCTGTGACGTGTCCCAAAAGATTGCAGGGAGGGAGGGGGGGAGAGGTGAACTTCCTTCCGGCGCCATGGCACCAGGGGAGGAAGTGGGGGCTGGGTGCTTGTCAAAACTGGGTACCACCCCGCAAAAAGAAATGACATGTCAGGAGGTCACCAGTACTTAAAGCTGAAGTTCCATTTTTGGGTGGCACTCCGCTTTAAAATAGAAGGTGTGTTTTTGGTGTTCTTTTGAAAAACACACCATGCCGGTGCCACGAAGAGGAGGAGGAGAGGAGCGAGGCTTTGTATGCCCGCATCGCTGGACCATGGGACAGGTGAGTGTCTGTATATTAAAAATGGGTGGGACTCCCCTTTAAGTCAATAAAAATGCACCAAAAAATGCACCAAAGATGCAGCATGACTTTTCAAAACACAGGGCAAACACAGCGCAGCAATGTGAAAGTTACATAGGATTTAAAGGGGAATAACTTTGATGTGCTTTTGTTGTGCTTAAAAGTTGCATTCTACTGAGGCAAAAACACACCAGGGTGAAAGGGCCATTACTGGAAGGATCAACGGGGCAAAATAAAGAGGAAAATGCCTAAAAAAAAAAAAAAAAAAAAAAGTGCACGAGATGCAGTATGCAGGACTTTTGCTGCGTTTTCCGAAAATGCGCCAAAAATGCAGGGCGTAATAGAAGTCTATGGGAGACAGCGGATACACTGCTGCACTCGCGCTGCTGTCAAACTTCATTGTGAAAGAGGCCTAAAGGATTGGTAAGCTGCAATACTTTACATTTTTGCTTTTGGATATATAGGTATATATATATATATATATATATATATATATATATATATATATATATATATATATATATATATTTTTTTTAAGCATATACAAAGAGCATGGTTTATGTGTTTTCCCATACAATTACACATTAAGGGGTCCTACAGAGCAGGTTAATTCCTCATTTGTCAAACAAATGTCCTCTGTGTCTGGCCCCTGAAACCCTGTCTGGGAAGCCCCTGAAACCCAAACACTGTTTGCACATCATTTTTGACTTGAGCCCCTGGAATCCCAGAGTACCGTGCAAGCGATCGTATTAGCTGCTGAGTCCTGAGGGCTGACTGAAATACTCTCACTTCTCTTTTTTTCTTCCAGGAATGTTGCTGTCATGTTTCATCTACCTTCATTGCAAAACGAGAAGTTGTAACTTACCCCTTCGTCCAAAATAGTTTGCAACACGTGGGATCAGCATAGTCTGCATTCGCAGAAGGCACAAAGTATGCAAAGCATTTCATTCCCTAAGGAAATGTCAGTCTTTTTCTAGATATACTTTCCTTGTAAGCGTATTCCGCGGGTCAACGTATATTTTAGAACAAGACATGAGGGGGCATGATCACCGTTTACTATTCCACAGAAAGGTATTTCATAAGAAGAAGAATTGTAGGATTAACCTGTACACAGAGTATGTGTATATATATATACACACACACTACATTACCAAAAGTATTGGGACACCTGCCTTTACACACAATGGGCCAGATCCACAAAGGTTTACGCGTTGAATATGTAAATGAGCAAGATACGCTGATTCACGAACGTACGTACGCCCGTCGCAGTAAGCTACGCCGTTAACGTAAGACATATGCCGGCGTAAAGATAAACCACCAAAATGATGGCGCAGCCCATGCAAGGTATGGACGACGGAACAGCCGCCGTATTTTACGTTGTTTGCGTAAGCGTACGTGAATAGGGCTGGGCGTAGGTTACGTTCACGTCGAAAGCATTGAGCCGACGTCGTTTCGTAGGGAGTATTTGCAACGTGATTCTGAGCATGCGCGCGCATGCGCCGTACAAACGGCCCTCATTTACATGGGGTCACGGTTAATTTAAATGTAGCCCGCCCACTACATGCCTACTTTGAATTAGGCGGGGTTACGCCGGCCCATTTGCGCTACGCCAACGTAACTTACGGAGCAAGTGCTTTGTGAATACTGTACTTGCCTCACTATGTTACGTCGGCGTAGTGCAAATGGGATGCACTACGCCGGCCAAAAGATACGCCATTGTATCTGAATCTGGCCCATAGTGTGTATATAAATATATATATATATATATATACACACACACACACACACAGTATCTCATAAAAGTGAGTACACCCCTCACATTTGTGTAAATATTTTATTATATCTTTTCATGCGACAACACTGAAGAAATGACACTTTGCTACAATGTTGTGTAGTGAGTGTACAGCTTGTAGAACAGTGTAAATTTGCTGTCCCCTCAAAATAACTCAACACACAGCCATTAATGTCTAAACCACTGGCAACAAAAGTGAGTACACCCCTAAGTAAAAATGTCAAAATTGGGCACAAAGTGCCAATATTTTGTGTGATCTTGGGCATGGAGTTCAGCAGAGCTTCACAGGTTGTCACTGAAGTCCTCTTCCTTCCTCCATGATGACATCACAGAGCTGGTGGATGTTAGAGACCTTGCGCTCCTCCACCTTCCGTTTGAGGATGCCCAACAAATGCTCAATAGGGTTTAAGTCTGGAGACATGTTTGGCCAGTCCATCAGCTTTACCCTCAGCTTTTTAGCAAGGCAGTGGTCATCTTAGAGGTGTGTTTGTAGTCATTATCATGTTGGAATACTGCCCTGTGGCCCAGTCCCTGAAGAGACGGGATCATGCTCTGCTGCAGTATGTCACAGTACATGTAGGCATTCATGGTTCCCTCAATGAACTGTAGCTCCCCAGTGCCGGCAGCACCAGACCATGACACTCCCACCACCATGCAAGACAAGACACACTTGTCTTTGTACTCCTCACCTGGTTGGGGCCACAGACGCTTGACACCATCTGAACCAAATAAGTTTATCTTGGTCTCCTCAGACCACAGGTCATGGTGGAATCTGTCCTGTTAAACTGCTGCATGGTCTTGGCCATCGTGCTTCAGCTCAGTTCAGGGTCTTGGCAATCTTCGTATAGCCTAGGCCATCTTTATGCAGAGCAACAAATCTTTTTTTCAGATCCTCAGAGAGTTCTTTGCCATGAGGTGTCATGTTGAACTTCCAGTGACCAGTATGAGAGAGTGAGAGCGATAACACCAAATTTAACACACCTGCTCCCCATTCAAACCTAAGACCTTGTAAACACTAACAAGTCACATGATACTGGGGAGGGAAAATGGCTAATTGGGCCCAATTTGGACATTTTCACTTAGGGATGTACTCACTTTTGTTGCCAGCGGTTTAGACATTAATGGCTGTGTGTTGAGTTATTTTGAGGGGACAGCAAATTTACGCTGTCATACAAGCTGTACACTCACTACTCTTCATTGTAGCAAAGTGTCATTTATTCAGTGTTGTAACATGAAAAGATATAACATATTTACAAAATTGTGAGGGGTGTACTCACTTTTGTGATATACTGTGTGTGTGTATATATATATATATATATATATATACGGTGCGTGTGTGTACTATATTACCAAAAGTTTTGGGGCGCCCGCCTTTACACACACATGAACTTGGGGTGGAAGAATTTGACTGACCTGACACATATATACATATGTATATAAAAAAATAAAAGTATGTAGAACATTTGAGCCATGTATGGGCAGGCTCAATGTAGCCAAGTTTACCGATCGATCAACTTAGATACAACCAGCCTGTTGGATTTTACATGCGGCGGGTAGGGGGGGGAAGAACACAATGGCTTCGTGGGAAGGATTCCCCCATCAACACTGACTGTGGTTGCAGGAAAGATAACCACTCTGTCTATGGCCAGCTTTAGGGTAACCAAGAGAAAAAATATGTGATAAATAAAATTAATTAATTAAATAATAATAATTAAAAAAACAAAAAAAAACAGGAATAGCTGCACTCAACTTATCTGAACTGAAAATAAATAGTACCATATAAAATATGTTGCACTACCCCTTTAATAATTACTATGGTGTTCACTAAGTCAACATATTATTGAGCGTACCAATATATGTTATCAGACACTGCTCAGAGGCGATTCAGTTTGCATGTGTTGCGCTATATAAGTTTTTCACTCACTCACTGTCATACAAAAAGTGCATATATACAGTATGAACAGATTTCACTTTAAGTATGTATCCAGTGAAAGACAGTGAAAAAACATCACTCCAAGCCTATGCCACCTCTTGTACTTTCCATCACTAAAGTACTCACAAAATCTCAGCCCTACTGCGTCTGGCAGGCGTGATGACATCAACAGCTAGTCTCTACCCCACACATTTAGTCCCAGGGAACATTTTCAGGAGCCAAGTGAATATATATATATTTTTAAGCAGAATTCCTGTTTATGAAAAGGCAGCCCACGTCCCCTACCACGCCAGAAGAACACCCATCCATTTCTTTTAATAAATTCCTTATGTTCTGGGGTCTTTTGGCTGGTTGCATAAAATTCTCGGGTCCTCTTCCTCTTCTCCCTGAGTGCTGCTCTTCACTTTATTAAGTGTAAAAAGTGAATAATACTGTGCTAACCCAATGGTGAAACATGGAAAGCTGCTACATACAAATGTGACAAAGATTGGTAAACAGGGTAAATGGAAAATGTAGCGCCAAAAAGTTGAGTAAGCAATATTCAAATAATCAAATGTTGCTATACACATGAAGGCAGGTCACAAAGTGTGAAAACATAACATATATAAATATAACTCTTATATGGAAGATTATGGGAAATGTCCAAATTAATAAACCAATCCATGTATTGAACACATAGGGCCAGATTCACATAGAATTGCCCTGGCGCAGCGTATCATAGATACGCTACGCCGCCGTATCTTAACTGGCTCTAAGTCGAATCCAGGAAGATTTTGCGCCGTAAGTGTATCTCTCGGCGCGTATTTCAAATTGGGCAGGTAGGGGGCGTGATTCATTTAAATGAAGCGCGTCCCTGCGCCGATTGAACTGCGCATGCTCCGTTTTGAAATTTCCCGCCGTTCTTTGCGCGAAATGACGTTGCACCGACGTCATTTTTTTAACTTAGACGTGAGTTACGTCCTTTCCTATTCACGGACGACTTACGCAAAAACGCGGGAACGACGGCCATACTTTAACATGGCAAGTCTATCTATACGCCACAAAATAGCAGCTTTAACTATACGCCGGGAAAAGCCGACTAGCGATGACGTAAAAGAATGCGACGGCCGCGCGTACCTTCGTGGATCGACGGAAAAAGCTAATTAGCATACCCGACGGGGAAAACGACGCGAACTCCACCCAGCGGGCGCCAAAGTTTTGCACCTACGATCCGAAGGCGTACGAAGCCGTACGCCTGTCGGATCGAAGCCAGAAGCCGTCGTATCTTGGTTTGAGGATTCAAACTAAAGATACGACGCGGCAAATTTGAAAGTACGCCGGTGTATCAGTAGATACGCTGGCGTACTTGCTCTGAGAATCTGGCCCATAAAGTCCAGTATAAAATAGTTGTTGCTCAGAAGTGAAGCACAGTGATATAGTGAACACATGGAAACATTGAGGTGTTGTATCTTCAATCAAAATAATGGGGTATGTACTCTTACCAGAGATGGTTGACTCGAATGTCGATGACAATGAGTCGGTCGAGCAGAGAGAGCCAAGATGGGCAATCTTCCACAACGATTATGGGAACCCAGGCGTTTCCAGGAGCAGCTTCCAGGGGTCTTGTAGGTGACCGTAAGGTTGAGAAACCAAGTTGAAACAGTCGGATGGAAGGGCCAAAAAAAAACTCTCATCGAGGAAGTTGTAAAGAGAAAAAAGACGAGCTCCACATGGTATAGATAAAAAAGAATAGATTTTATTGAATAAAAACAGATTGGCATCCGTAGTAATAAAAAATTGTGATTAAAAAAAAAGTAAAAAGGGGGGATTTAGAGGTGACCCAGAAGCCGTGACCTCCTGGTGACTATACGAGGCATAATGTTCATGTTCGTGGTACTCTCACCCACCACCACCTACCCACCTACCTCCCCCTCCCTCTCTCCCCACTCCCTTTAGTCTCATTCCACCCCCCTCACCACCCCCCTAACCCCTTTCCCTCTCTTCCTTGCTTGATGATCTACCTCTGTCTTTGGTCTAGTGCCTTTTTCGACACCTCTTTCTGTAATTTCCAAGAGCGGGCTCGCTCTCTATTTCTATTTGCCTTCTCTACTACTGCTTTCTGAATATATTTGGAAAAAAGTGCGGGGTATGGGCCCGTGAGGCCATGGCAACCAGTCCAACCACTAACACATGAATTTGCTGGCTGTCCCGGAGGGCATTTAACCATGCCTTCGGACGGCTAGAGGAAATACTGGCTCCCTGATTGTGATGTCTAGGATTAAACGGCATTGTAGGAGTTGACCTGTCGTTGTATATATTTGTATTGTACACATTGCTGTATTGCCTGTTCCGATTGATGATGTATTGCCATGGTGGTTCTTGTGGACCCATTTCCCTGTTTATAAATAAAGAATTAAAAAAAAAAAGTAAAAAGGAGCAATATGGGGAGCAACAAGCCAAGCCTGACTAGTTTAGTCTAAGTAGACTTCAACAGGGGCGTATGTCAGCCAATGGGGAGCAATAAGCCAAGCCTAACTAGTTTCGTCTAAGTCAGTGGTTCTCAACCTGGGGGTCGGGACCCCCTTGGGGGTCGAATAACAATTTGCCAGGGGTCACAGAATCCTGGGCTATTCCTGAAGCCCGCACTGCTTTCCCAGCCTTTTCGCAGCCGATAGAGAGATATAGAAGGGAAAGAAAGGAGAAAAAAAAGAGAAAGTGGTACATCCTAAAATGTACCATAAGTGGTCTTAATACTGTAGGAGTGAAAGGGACTCGGGGAGCGATAAATGTCTGCGGGATAGGGGCACAAATTACTTGTCTTGCCTTGGGTGCTGACAACTCACGCTATGAAAATTTTACTGTTAGGGGTCCCCACAACTTGGGAAATTTTATCAAGGGGTCACGGCACTAGCAAGGTTAAGAACCACTGGTCTAAGTAGACTTCAACCCCTGTTAAATATTGCTTACTCAACTTTTTAGCGCTACATTTTCCATTTACCCTCTCCACTATATTATGCCATGAACCTATGCTGATGTGGTTAAACACCGCAGGGGGCAGGTCCATGACACTCTGGACTCACAGGAAGTGGATTGACACTGGCTTCCATTCAAGTCAGTGGTTCTCAACCTGGGGGTCGGGACCCCCTTGGGGGTCGAATAACAATTTGCCAGGGGTCACAGAATCCTGGGCTATTCCTGAAGCCCGCACTGCTTTCCCAGCCTTTTCGCAGCCGATAGAGAGATATAGAAGGGAAAGAAAGGAGAAAAAAAAGAGAAAGTGGTACATCCTAAAATGTACCATAAGTGGTCTTAATACTGTAGGAGTGAAAGGGACTCGGGGAGCGATAAATGTCTGCGGGATAGGGGCACAAATTACTTGTCTTGCCTTGGGTGCTGACAACTCACGCTATGAAAATTTTACTGTTAGGGGTCCCCACAACTTGGGAAATTTTATCAAGGGGTCACGGCACTAGCAAGGTTAAGAACCACTGGTCTAAGTAGACTTCAACCCCTGTTAAATATTGCTTACTCAACTTTTTAGCGCTACATTTTCCATTTACCCTCTCCACTATATTATGCCATGAACCTATGCTGATGTGGTTAAACACCGCAGGGGGCAGGTCCATGACACTCTGGACTCACAGGAAGTGGATTGACACTGGCTTCCATTCAACCGGAAAGAGTACAAGTGTCCTATGGTGGAATGAGTTAATGCATGTGACAATGTTGGGGAGTATTTTAGCGAGAGCGTCTTTTTATTCTACAATATACTGTGCTATTTATTTTTATTTTTTTATGAAACTGTTCTTCTTTAAATTAAATATCTTCTGAAAATACACAGATGGACATATATTACAGTAAGAAAGAAGGCATGGAAACATCAGTTTTACTGTTAACAACAATTATCCAGTATTTGTAAAAATTGAATATCAAAGTTCTTGAGGTGCCTCCAGACACGTCACTTTACCCAGCTAAACAAAGACTATGATATGAATCTGTTTGTATGACTTATCAGTTATTTTTGAAATTTTTGCAATTTGCATGAGTGTCCCTAAGGCCCCTTCCACACAGGATTTCTAAGAATGTATACACTATGGCCTGAATTCACGTAGAGCGGCGTACATTTGAGCGGGTGTAGCGCATCTCATATGCGCTACGCCGACGTAACATAGAGAGGCAAGAACAGTATTCACAAAGCACTTGCTCCCTACGTTGCGCCGGCGTAGCGTAAATTGGTCGGCGTAAGCCCGCCTAATTCAAAGTAGGAAGGAAGTGGGCGTGATACATTAAAATAAAGCGTGACCCCATGCAAATGAGGGGCCGAACGAACGGCGCATGAGCCATCCCGTGGACGCTTTCCAGTGCGCATGCTCAGAATCACGTCGGAATGAACGCCTAAGATACGTCGAATCACTGAACGTAACCTACGCCCAGTCCTATTCACGTAGTACTACGTAAACAACGTAAAATACAACGGCTGTTCCAACGTCCATACCTTTGCATGGGTTGCGCCTCCTATATGTGGAATAACTCTACGTAAACGGCGTAGATTACAGCGACGGGCGCAAGTACGTTCGTGAATCGGCGTATCTAGGTCATTTACATATTCAACGTGTAAATCAATGGAAGCGCCCCTTGCGGCCAGCGTAAATATGCGCCCAAGATACGACGGCGTAAGAAACTTACGTCGGTCGTATGAAGCCAAAATTCAGGCGTATCTTACTTGCAGAATCAGGCGCATAGATACGACGGTGCATCCATGCACTTACGCGGCGTATCAGTAGATACGTCGGCGTAAGTGCTTTAAGAATCCGGGCCTATGAATACATTTACATAAAAACTGATCAAAATGAATATATTTTCCCTTTAAGTGGCCATTTAGCACTAATCATGCTTAGTGGATAGTTGCATTTATTATTAGCAGAATAATAATTTCACAGGATGCATAAGATGACATTTCTGAGTCGGGTATCTTGTCGTATCACAGGTGCTATCAGTACATAGTGCCTCCAGACAGGATTTAGACGCACGCAATCCAGTTTAACAACATTCATAAGTCACACACCCCATCCTCTCTCAGTCCTTGACTTATCTCATCTTTCTATGGAAATTCTCATTTTTTACAGTGTCTGTCACCCAGCGTTGAGAATGACATGTTTTAATCTGCCAAGTCAAATCTCTCCATGGTGGAATAAATCAAATTGGTTTCACGTAGAATTCCGGCGGCGTAACGTATTGCATTTACGTTACACCGCCGCAAGTTTTATGGGCAAGTGCTTGATTCACGAAGCCCGCCTAATTCAAATGGGACGTGTATCATTTAAATTAGGCGCGTTCCCGCGCCGAACATACTGCGCATGCTCCGTTTTGAAATTTCCCGCCGTGCTTTGCGCGAAATTACGTCGCACCGACGTGATTTTTTTGAACGTCGACATGAGCAACGTCCTTTCCTATTCACGGACGACTTACGCAAAAAAAAAAAAAATGTAAAATTCGATGCGGGAACGACGGCCATACTTTAACATGGCAAGTCTAAATATAAGCCAAAAAAAAGCAGCTGTAACTTTACGCTGGGAAAAGCCGACTAGCGACGACATAAGAGAATGCGACGACCGCGCGTACCTTCGTGGATCGCCGTAAACAGCTAATTAGCATACCCGACGCGAAAAACGACGCAAACTCCACCCAGCGGGCGTCGAAGTATTACACCTACGATCCAAAGTCGTACGAAGCCGTACGCCTGTCGGATCAAAGCCAAAAGCCGTCGTATCTTGGTTTGAGGATTCAAACTAAAGATACGACGCAGCAAATTTGAAAATACGCCGGAGTATCAGTAGATACTCCGGCGTATTTCTTCTGTGAATTTGGCCCACTGTTTTTTTTCCTTGTATACACCAAGGTGCGTTTCCTTCAAATGTTATATAAATAAATACCATACATGCCCTTTGAATCTGGTATAGATCTTAAAAGGGAACTCCATGGCAAAAAAAGGTGCGAGGTCCCCCCAAAATCCATTCCAGACCCTTAGCTGAGCATGCAGCTTGCTCGGCTAAGAGGCCTGGTATGGCCTCAACACCCCCCATGTTGAGGCCATACCAGGCCTCAACATGGGGGGTGTGGGTGCTTTGGGTGAGGGGGGTCTGCATTGATGGGGACAAGGGCCTCTTCCCGACAACCCTGGGTGGTGGTTGTGGGGGTCTGCAGGCAGGGGGCTTATCGGAATCTGAAGGTCCCCTTTAACAAACGGTCCCCCCAGATCCCCCCCCCCCATGTGAATGAGTATGGGGTATATTGTAAAAAAAAAAGAAAAGAGCAGTGTAAACGAAAAATTACACTTTTGATAAGTCCTTTTTAAAAAACCTTCTTCCTGTCTTCTCCCCCTGTTCTTCGTCCTCTGGTCTTCTCCGGTGCTGTCACCCAAATAAAATTGTCTCAACTTCTTTAGACTTCTAACATGTACAGTCCGCAAATTTTTTTTTTTTTTACGCTGTACATACCTTATAATCTATCTTTTCATTCCGGCTTCCGGGTACTTCTCCCCGCGGTAGTAGGCGTTTCCAAGCTGAGGAGGCATGTCATCTGGGAGGTCGTATGCACCGTATAGAGCCGACTAGCAGATCTGCATATTCGGCTTCTTTCGGAAACGCCGTGACTCGGACGCGCCTACGCAATACGGGGGGCGGGGCCTTATCCGCCGAGGGGAGCTTTTGCTGAAAAGACGTCAATCATCTGGGCGACCTGTACATGTTAGAAGTCTAAAGAAGTTGTTCTGAGAAAATTTTTATTTGGGTGAACCTCCGCTTTAAAGGGGTTGTAAGCCCTCCTGTTTTTTCACCTTAATTCATCCTATGCATTAAGGTGAAAAAACTTCTGCTAGTCACTGGCCCCCCAGCCCCCCATTTTACTTCCCTAGAAAGTCCTGCGTCGAGCCATTGGCTCCCGCTGCTGTCAATCAAATCCAATGACACCGTCGCCAGGGGGCGGGGCCGAGTCCTGCATTGGCGGCTACAGCCGCCAATGCAGGACTCGGGAGCACGCCCGCATGGTAACCCCCTCGGGAAAGCACTTCCCAAAGGGGGTCATCTGATGCAGGGAGGAGCCGAGGGAGCCACTGAGGGACCCCAGAAGTCGCTGTTCGGGGCCACTCTGTAAAACAAGCTGCACAGTGGAGGTAAGTATGGCATGTTTTTTATAAAAAATCAAAAAAAATCAAACCTTTAGTATCACTTTAAGAATGTTCTAGCACCTTTAAGGTTCAAAATAGGGGTCTCAGGCTCGGTTCACATATGAGCCGCATGCGGCTTGCAGCAGGGATCCGGTGTGTGCTGGTTCACTGTTTCAGGTCCGATTTCAGACCGAATTTGGGCTGAATTCGGACCTGAAACGGACCAAAAGACGCACAGTGTTTTTCTGCAAAACTCTCCGGACCTGCTGCAGAGATATGTGAACCGCCTCCATGGAGAGCCAGTCAAAATCTCCTGCTATTGTGAATTGGATACGGGGAACTCGCATCCAATTCACAATGGTGTGAACCAGGGCTCAAGTCCTGCGGGAACGCATGGGAACGGAGTTGCTGCACTTTTTTCACAGCAGGAACGCAGTTCCCTTTGCAGGACTAGAGCAGCCGAGCCGCCAGGAGCCAATCCTTCACTAAGCGGCGATGCCCAGCTCGAGTCACTGTCAGGGGCAGGCGAACCTTAGTAATCCTTTATGTTACTGGCCGCTTCCTGTATATGGATTCATCAGGCAGTGTGCGGGTTTTCCGTCACTTCCTCGATGCCGCAATGTCTCCTGGGAGCTTTTGTCATTGTTCCCAGGAGACATTGCGGAGGTCTGCCGCGAGTTATCGCGGGATTTCTTTCTAAAAAAACATGTGGTTTAGTAATTATGCATATGAGCGTATCATTTTTTTTTTTTTGGTGGGGGAGTGGATCTTGGGTGGGAGTTCCCACACTTTTTTCCCCAGGACTTGATCCCTGGTGTGAACCCAGCCTAAAGAATAAAGGTAGGTACCTTATAAAATGGCCACCAAGCGCTGCTTGCCTTTTTTATTGCGTGATCTAATTTTTTTTGCTAATGATGGCAACCTTGTTGCACATCATACAGGGAACTGCACCAGTCTTCATATATCTGAACCAGGATCTGCACTGCCTGTTGTCTGTCCTTATGTCTGACACATATGAAGAATCGCTGCCTTTTATGTGGTCTGCACTGGTTATACTTCAGCTGCGGATCCAATTATCAGGGTCAATGATAATCACACAGGTCAGACAAGTCACAGTGGGGAAGGCTTGAAAGGTCATTAGGTTATCATCACTCCTGATATGTCGCACTCACTGACACTTGTCCTCAGGTCTGCAGCAGAGGATTCTGGGAAGAGCAGCCTTGTGGTCTTGTTCTATGTAGAGACAAATGAGGATTAGTGTAGGACGAGTGGCACATGTATGAGCTATTCCAAGCATGCATGAAAGGGGCTCGTTACACGGGCTGTGCTACAATCACAAGCCACAGCTGCCATGTGTGGGTCCAGTATGTGAGTGTGTGTACAATGGCACAAGGGTCACCATTATACAAGCATGCATACTGCGCACAACTATTCTATTATCTTTGATGGGTCAAAAATAATCCGTGTGAATAGTCTGTACAGCAGAAAATACACAACAAATGCCAGTTCTGCAGGTTGTTTTTTCCGGTGACGTCTGTCGTGAAGATTGCTTTATGAAAAATGTATTTATTTATTACAGGTATTTACAGCACTTTACATTCTGCACATTCACATCAGTTCCTACCTTCCAGGAGCTTACAGTCTAATCCCACATATACTAGGGCCAATTAACCTATCAACATGCCCTTTGAGTGTGGGAGGAAACTGAAGTACCCAGAGGACATACAAGCAAGCACTGCAAACTCCATGCAAACATAAAATTAGTATTGAACACGTCACAATTTTTATAGGTACACATACACTATGGGCCAGATCCACAAAGACTTACGATGGGCGTATCAGTAGATACGCCGTCGTAAGTCCGAATCCGCGTGGTCGCAACTTTAAGCGTATTCTCAAACTGAGATACGCTTAAATGTTGCTAAGATACGGCCGGCGTAAGTCTCCTACGCCGTTGTATCTTAACTGCATATTTACGCTGGCCGCTAGGGGCGTGTACGCTGATTTACGCCTAGAATATGTAAATCAGCTAGATACGCCTATTCACGAACGTACGCCCGGCCGTCGCAGTAAAGATACGCCGTTTATGTAAGGGGTTTTCAGGCGTAAAGATAAACCACCAAAAACATGGCACAGCCAATGTTAAGTATGGACGTCGGAACCGCGTCAAATTTTTCACATTTTACGTTGTTTGTGTAACTCATCCGTGAATAGGGCTGGCTGTAATTTACGTTCACTTCGAAAGCATTGACGATTTGCCGACGTCATTTGGAGCATGCGCACTGGGATACATCCACGGATGGCGCATGCGCCGTTAAAAAAAACGCCATTTACGTGGGGTCAAGTTTAATTAACATAAAACACGCCCACATCTTTGTCATTTGAATTCCGCGCCCTTATGCCGACACATTTACGCTACGCCGCTGTAACTTTAGACGCAATTGCTTTGTGAATACAGCACTTGCTTCTCAAAGTAGCGGCGGCGCAGCGTAACTACGATACGCTATGCCTGCTTAAAATTACGCCGCGCTACGTGGATCTGGCCCTCTATTACCAAAAGTATTGGGACACCTGCCTTTACACGCACATGAACTTTAATGACATCCCACGTCTTAGTCCATAGGGTTCAATATTGAGTTGGTCCTCCCTTTGCAGCTATAACAGCTTCAACTCTTCTGGGAAGGCTGTCCACAAGGTTTAGAAGTGTGTCTATGGGAATGTTTGACCATTCTTCCAGAAGTGCATTTGTGAGGTCAGGCAATGATGTTGGATGAGAAGGCCTGGCTCGCAGTCTCCACTCTAAATTCATCCCAAAGGTGTTCTATCGGGTCGAGGTCAGGACTCTGTACAGGCCAGTCAAGTTCCTCCACCCCAAACTTGCTTATCCATGTCTTAATGGACCTTGCTTTGTGGAACAGGATGGGACTGTTCCCACAAAGTTGGGAGCATGAAATTGTTCAAAAAGTATTGGTATGCTGGAACCTTAAGAGTTCCCTTTACTGGAACTAAGGGGCCAAGCCCAACCCCTGAAAAACACCCCCACACCATAATCACCCCTCCATCAAGCAATTTGGACTCGTTCACACTACAAGTAATGGCGGTGAGCAGTGATTTTTAGCGGGACTGCAACATTGCAGTGGACAGATTGGACACTTCTGACACTTTTTTGGGACCAGTGACATTAATACAGCGATCAGTGCCATAAATGACAATGGCAGGGAAGGAGTTAACACTAGTGATGATCAAGAGGTTAAATGTGTTCCCTGGGAGGTGTTTAACTATTGGGGGGAATGTACTGACTGGAGAAGCAGAGAGATCACTGTTCCTGATCACTAGGAACAGACGATCTCTCTCTACTCCATATAGTGAACTTGGTGTTGAGTTATTCACGTTACGGTCAACACAGAGGACAAGGGGGCACTCTTTACGTCTAGAGGAAAAGAGATTTCACCTCCAAATACGGAAAGGTTCCTTCACAGTAAGAGCTGTGAAAATGTGGAACAGACTCCCTCCAGAGGTGGTTCTGGCCAGCTCAGTAGATTGCTTTAAGAAAGGCCTGGATACTTTCCTAAAGGTACATAATATAACTATAACATAATATAACATAATAAAATAGTAAATCCAATTGCCTCTGGGGGATCAGGAAGGAATTTTTTCCCCTGCTGTAGCAAATTGGATCATGCTTTGCTGTTTTTTTTTGCCTTCCTCTGGATCAACTGTGGGAATAGAATTGGGTATATAGGACTGTATGATATTATTATGATTTTATTTCTTATGGTTGAACTTGATGGACTTGTGTCTTTTTTCACGGGGATCTGTTTGCTTACATTCTGTGGACATCGTGGCCGCCGGTCCAGCGCTGCACCTGTAATGCGCTTCGCCCCCGGCGTCCACTGTATCTATTACCTGAACCGACATACAGCTGCAGCGATTCGTGTAATAGAGCCAACCTGCCGCAGTATTAGATTGGCCTGCCGGCAAGTGATTAAAAGAGAAGTAAAAGTTTTGGGTTCTTTTCAGTCTCATACTTACCATGGTTGATGCAGCATCTGTCCCCCGGTGCCTCTACACTAAGAACCGAGTGATCGAACATTGCCAATGGCTCAGTTCTCTCATCTCCCCCTCGCTCATTGGAGAGGTTGCCCAAAAGGTGGCACTAAAGAGCTGAAAAAACATGGTGTTTCGTGTTTGTTGGCCGACAATACTTTGCAATGCAAGTTACGGGCAAACGCTCTTCGGACAAAAGTCCTACGCTTTGTCCGCGGAAAATCTGATCGTGTGTACGAGGCTTAAGAGTATATTTGATTATAAGTGTTTGAGACCCAAGGGCTAGCAGAAACAGAAAGTCACAGTGAAAATAGTATAGCCAAAGCTCCTGTTAGTTCAGCACTCCTGTGACCCAGATGACACAAAGCCAGGTTCTGGCTTTGCAGGGATCCTGACAATAATGTTACCCCAGCAGTGGGTGGCCAGTAAACGTAGGAATACCCATTAAGACTTAAAAGCACCTGGATCTCATGTCATCCAGTCACCAGTCATTTTTAATTGGCTCTAAAGTGATGGCCTCGTTTATGTTGAGATTTAACAATTATACTGCCATGCTTTGAAGGGACCATCAATCGATCAAACAACAAACAAAAAAAAACAGGTTCCAGTCGCTATTGATCCTGTGATTAGAAGGGATAAGCTACACCAGTGATCTCAAAACTGTGACCTGAGGGCCAGATGCAACCCTTTGCCTGCTTTTATCTGGCCCTTGGGGCCTATTTCATCCATTGATACCAACAATGGGGCATAATTCCCCCCACTGACCCCAATGAAGGGGCAAAATTTCTCTCAATGACACCATTAATGGGCTCAAATTCCTCCCAATGACACCAAAGATCAGGCATTGTATTTTTGCACTGACATCGGGACCTTTTCTACTCCCAATGGTCACAGTCCGGCCCCCCAAAAGTCTTAAAGGGGTTGTAAAGGTACAATTTTCTTTTCCTAAATAGCTTCCTTTACCGTAGTGCAGTCCTCCTTCACTTACCTCATCCTTCCATTTTGAGAAATCCTCACTTCCTGTTCTTCTGTCTGTAACTCACACAGTAATGCAAGGCTTTCTCCCTGGTGTGGAGTGTCGTGCTCGCCCCCTCCCTTGGACTACAGGAGAGTCAGGACCCCCACTAACACAATGCTCCTTTCTCTATCTGCAATGTAGAGCGTCCTGACTCTCCTGTAGTCCAAGGGAGGGGGCGAGCACGACACTCCACACCAGGGAGAAAGCCTTGCATTACTGTGTGGAGTTACAGACAGAAGAACAGGAAGTGAGCATTTCTCAGAAGAAATAAGGACATTTAAAAGCAAAATGGAAGGATGAGGTAAGTGAAGGAGGACTGCACTAAGGTAAAGGAAGCTATTTAGGAAAAGAAAATTGTACCTTTGCAACCCCTTTAAGGACAGTAAACTGGCCCTTTATTTAGAAAGTTTGGAGAACCCTGAGCTAGACAAATCTGCCAGTGCTGCGTTTCAAACTCTTCCCTCTCCAGTGATGCATTGCTTAACCATGTTTTCTTAATTGTACACCGGCTGGCTGACAACAGTTCCTAAGGATGGTTAGGTCATGCATGTCTGACTGCCTGGGATATCTATGAGGACCCTTATGCTGCATACACACGATAGGAAATTCCGACAAGAAAACCGATGGAATTTTTTCTGATGGAATTTTGTCTTGCATACAAACGTCACACCAAATTCCAACTGTCAAGAACGCGGTGACGTACAACACTACGACGAGAAGTTCAATGCTTCCGAGCATGCGTAGGATTTTTCTCCGTCGGAATTGCATACAGATGTTCGGAATTTCCAACAAGAACTTTTCCCGTCGGAAAATTTGAGAACCATCTCTCAAATTTTTCTTGGCGGAAATTCCAACAGAAAAATTCCATTAATGCCTACACACGGTTTCGGACCAAAAGCTCACATCAGACTTTTCTTGTCGGAATTTCCCATTGTGTGTATGCGGCATAAGATGTGCAAACGGCAGTTTATAAAAATCAGAATTACCGTATTTATCGGCGTATAACGCGCACTTTTTTCCCCTTAAAATCAGGGGGAAATCGTGGGTGCGCGTTATATGCCGATCCTCGCTGTCTCAGAGCGCTGCCGTCAAAGACCGAGCCGAGTGTACTGGGCACTCGGCTAGGCTCGGCCACGTTTGGCTCCGCCCGTAGCCACGCGAGAGGAGCCGAACACACCGGAAATCTGGCTCTGCACAGCTCGACCGAGGTGCCAAACTCAAACACACAACGCTGCAACCCCTGGCAGACGGACGCCGGACAAGGCCGCCGATGGACGCCGGGCAAGACAGCAGACGGACACCGACAAGGCCGGACGGACCCCCCGCAAGGCCGCAGACGGACGCCGGACAAGGCCGCCGATGGACGCGGGGCAAGACATCCAAAATGTTTTCCTTAAACTTCCCTTCTAAGCTTCGGGTGCACGTTATACGCCGGCGCGCGGTATAGGCCGATACATACGGTAGGTCCATGACTTGTTTTGCTTTTGCGTTCAGCAGACAACCATGTTTTGCCATTATTTGGGAGGCAACAATGGAGATTGTTTCAGCAAAAAATATTTTGGACATCAAGTTAAAGCATTTGCAGAGGTCACAGAGCATACCCACAGACCTGACTTGGCCCGTATGGGCAACGATCATCTCATGTCTCCAGCCACACCTACGTCTTCATTAGCCACGTATGTTACAAAGTGGTGTCTGAAATCTTTAAAAACATTGGCCCGGATTCAAAGAGCAATTGTGCCTGCGTAACCATAGTTACGCAGCGCAATTGCTTACTTGCCCCGGCGTAACGAGTGTTCTTGTATTCAGAAACCTCATTACGCCGACTGCAGCCTAAGATATGCGTGGCATAAGGCTCTTATGCCCGCATATCTTAGGCTGCATTCTTGCGATGGGCGCTAGGTGGCGTTCCCGTTGTGCTCAGCGTATAGTATGCAAATTGCATACTAACGCTGATTCACAACGTTACGCGAGCCCTGCGTACGCAGTTTACGTCGTTTCCGTACGGCGGTTTTCGCATAAGGCTGCCCCTGCTATTAGCAGGAGCAGCCAATGTTACGTATACCAGTCGTTCCCGCGTCGTGAAATTTTAAATTTACCTAGTTTGCGTAAGTGATTCGTGAATGGCGCTGGACGCCATTCACGTTCACTTTGAAGCAAATGACGTCCTTGCGACGTCATTTGCCGCAATGCACGTCGGGAAAGTTTCCCGACGGAGCATGCGCTCTACGCTCGGCGCGGGAACGCGCCTAATTTAAATGATTCCCGCCCCCTACGGAATCATTTAAATTGCGCGCGCTTACGCCGGGCATTTTGCCGGAGCGCACAGGCAATTTACGGAGCTACTGCTCCGTGAATCGCGGGTAGCGCAGAGATTTTGCGAGGGCGCAGGGCAAAAACGTTGCCCTGCGCCTCCGTAAAAATAGCGCAAATGTACCTGAATCTACCCCATTGTATCAGTTGGAACTGTCCTTTCTAAGCGATGTCTATCTTGTCATCGAATGCTCATGGTCCGTGGGAAAACAAAAACACTACAAGCTCAGACAGCGTTGGGGTCTAAAGTATCCTCATTCAGGCTATGAATGGCACTGTTACTGCCCCCAACTCAGGAATGTATTAACCTTTACAATGCTGCTGAATGAAAGCAGAGACCTTGAATCCCACCCTGACCCAGCTTCAGGGTGACATTGCATTCTGCGCTCTTGTGGACGTGTGTCCTCGTGCTATGCATTCTGGGAGATGGGCATACATTTGGAAAACACCAATTGACGCCCGGCTAACAGAGGTGACCTCAATTCAGGGAAAATTGACAAATGCCTATTGTTGTGTTGCAGAGATTCCCATGCAGCGCCGCATAATTACCGTTTTGTAAGACTCTGGCATTAAATAAAGACAAGCAACAAAAGAGGTTGTGCTCATCTGAATTGTGTGCCAGTCAGCCGGTGCAAGAATTCCTGTGTAAATGCCTGTGTGGTCAGCTCCTGGTCACTTATCTCCTTGTACAGCCAGTGATATCATCTGTGAAGAGATAACCAGTGTTTTCTCATGTTTTTCACACGTATTTTTGTCTCCTGGTTATCTAAATTGCATCCATGCTCCTATCACTACTGTCATTAGGAGCCTGGAGGGGAGAGGAAAAAAACCTTTATCTTTAGAAGACCATTATCGCAAAAAATATTGGGAGGGGGGGATTTACTAAAACTGGAAAGTGCAAAATCTGATGCAACTCTGCATAGAAATCAACCAGCTTCCAGATTTTATTGAAAGAAAGGATCAAGTAATAATTAATTGATTTAAACCGCGCTTTCTCTAGATAAAGCCTTTTTAAAATGTAAATGCTCAAAAAAATTAAATTAAAAATAAACTTGCATCAAACAGTGTTAGCAAAACACAAACATAACATGTGTAGGACATAAAATCCAATAAAGGTTGTAACATCTAAGGCCCAGATTCTCGTAGGAGTTACGCCGGCGTATCTCCAGATACGCCGGCGTATCTCCAGATACGCCGTCGTAACTCTGAGTTTGAGGCGTCGTCTCTATGCGCCTGATTCTTAAAATCAGTTACGCATAGATTTGTCTTAGGCCCCGTACACACGAGGGGATCTCCGCTGGAAACGGTCCGCTGGACCGTTTCCAGCGGAGATTCCTCCTCCGGATTTGGATCCGATGGCTTGTACTCACCATTGGATCAAAATCCGTGCGGAATTCATCCGCGGTGACGTGTCACGCCGTCGCCGCGATGATGACACGGCGACGTGCGCGCCGCTGGAAGGTAAGTACTTCCACGCATGCGTCGAATCATTATGACGCATGCGAGGGAGGGGAGCAGATGGATTGATCCGGTGAGTCTGTACAGACCACCAGATCAATCCGCTGGAATCGATTCAAGCGGATAAATTTCTTAGCATGCTAAGAAATTTATATCCGCTTGAAATCGATCCGGCCGAGAAATCTCCTCGGATAAATATCCGCTAGGCCGTACAGACGACCGGATTTATCCGCTGGAACTGATCCGCGGATCAATTCCAGCGGATAGATCCGGTGGTGTGTACGAGGCCTTAGATCCGACCGGCGTAAGTCTCTTACGCCGTCGTATCTAAATTGCATATTTACGCTGGCCGCTAGGTGGCGCTTCCGTCGATTTATGCGTCGAATATGGTAATGAGCAAGATACGCCGATTCTCAAACGTACGTGCGGCCGGCGCATTTTTTTTTACGTCGTTTGCGTAAGGCTTTTTTCGGCGTATAGTTACCCCTGTTCTATGAGGCGTAGATGAGGCGTACTAATGTTAGGTATGGACGTCGGAACAGCGTCGAATTTTTCACGTTTTACGTCATTTGCGTAAGTCGTCCGTGAATGGGGCTGGACGTAAGTTACGTTCACGTCGACTAGGCATTGAGCGGGCGCAATTTAATTTGAAAAATCAATGTGATACTGAGCATGCGCGCCCATGCGCCATTCGTTAAAAACGTCAATCACGTCGGGTTACAATACATTAACATAAAACACACCCACACTAGCCTAGTTTGAATTACGCGGGCTTACGCCATATCAGATACACTACGCCACCGTAACTTAGAGCGGAAAATGTTTCTGAATACGGGACCTGCCGCTCTAAGTTACGGCGGCATAGTGTATCTGAGATACGCTACGCCCGCCTAAAGATAGGCGTTTTTTAGAGAATCTAGCCCTAAGTGTCCAATGATATTATGAATAATCTATGATCAAACAGTATATGGATCTTCCAATTTCTGAAGAGCAATAACGAAGTGACTGTAGACCTTCCACCACCATCACCTGCCACACATCCTACTCATCAGAATTGCATGACCCCCATTACCGGTATTCATAAATGCTTATAGGAATTGCCAACAAGGATTCCTGCAGCCACGGTACTGATCCGGACGAATATCCATTCAAATTTCCAGGACACTCGTTACAGGTGATTACAAACTCAAGTGGATGTTGCCAACAGGGAAATTCTCACCACCCCAGCAAAGATCCAATGGAGGAAAAATAGAGGAAAAGGGCAGAAAAGAGTTAAAAACAAGTTAAAAAAAGATCACCATTGCAGCTCAAATTCCATGTGTTTGGGAATGCTGTTAGCACTCCAGCTGCGTTACAAACGGTGGAAGTGATGTGTCTTGCTCAAAGTACCCTTATGCGTTTCGTCAGCATGCAACTGACGTCATCAGAGGTCATGAATTCAATTCCTGATTGTATTGCCAAAGCTTAAAGTGATTGTAAAGTCTAATTTTTTTCTCTCTAAAAATAACAAACATGTTATACTTACCTGCTCTATGCAGTTGGTGTTGCACAGAACAGCCCAGATATTCCTCTTCTCAGGTCCCTCTTCACTGCTCCCCGTGTCGATTCAGACATGGAGCTTCGGTTTGGCTCTGCGCCCTCTCTTTCCTGATTGGCTAACTGGCTTTGATTGACAGCAGAGGGAGCCAATGACACTATTGCTGTGTCTCAGCGAAGCAGCGAGATGGGGCTCAGGGAAGTATTAGGGGGGCTGAGGGGGGCTGCTGCACACAGAAGTTTTTTTCTCCTAAGGGCTCTTTCACACGAGCAGTCTGCCCGGCGGACTCTGCTTTGCTCAGCGGGGGATCAATTCTTTAACCCTTTGTTAATACATATGCTGTTCAAATCTAGTTACAAATCATAAGGAAGATCTGTTTGCACAGTACAGATAAGGTTAATTATGAAAAACATCCTCATAAACAAAGACAACTATGTTGGATTTTTCCTTGCAGGAGGGCCCAGAATAAAGCATCTAAAAAATGTAAGCTGTATTTTGTTTTGTAAGTTATGCAATGTGAATTTGGACATATAACAAATATAAGGTAGTTGTTATCCCAATTTGACTGCAAAAGTGAAATTAAACGTTAAAGGTTATTGCCACCTTTCTAAACATGTTTCACGTTAAAGGGGTTGTAAAGGTTTGTTTATTATTTTCCAAATAGGTTCCTTTAAGCTAATGCATTGTTGGTTCACTTACCCTTTCCTTCGATTTCCCTTCATAGGCCCAGATCCACAAAGAACTTACGCCGGCGTATCTATTGATACGCCGCGTAAGTTCTACGATGCTCCGTCGTATCTTTGTTTTGTATCCACAAAACAAGATACGACTGAATGTGGGCTCGATCCGACTGACGTACGTCTTAGTACGCCGTCGGATCTTAGGTGCATATTTACGCTGGCCGCTAGGTGGCGCTTCTGTTAATTTCCACGTAGAGTATGCAAATTAGCTAGATACGCCGATCCTCAAATGTACGTCCGGCCGGCGCATTTTTTTACGTTGTTTACGTAAGGTTTTTTTCGGTGTAACGTTACCCCTGGGTCTATGAGGCGTACGCAATGTTAAGTATGGACGTCGGGACAGCGTCGAATTTTCCGTTGTTTACGTCGTTTGCGTAAAACGTTCGCGAATAGGGCTTTGCTTAAATTCCGTTCACGTCGAAAGCATTGACTATTTGCGATGTGATTTCGAGCATGCGCACTGGGATACCCCCACGGACGGCGCATGCGTCGTTCAAAAAAACGTCATTTACGTGGGGTCAAGTTGAATTAACATAAAACACGCCCACATGTTAGTCATTTGAATTGCGCGCCCTTACGCCGACACATTTACACTACGCCGCCGTAACTTACGGCACAAATTCTTTCTGGATACGGAAAGTACGCTGTAAGTTACGGCGGCGTAGTGTATCTGAGATACGCTACGCCTGCCTAAAGATAGGCAGATCTTTGTGGATCTGGGCCTAAATGTTTTTTTTCTTTGTTTTCTTTGTCTGAATTTCTCACTTCCTGTTCCTCCTCAGTAAGCTGTTCTGGCTGACTAACCCCCAGCAAGAACGGCTCGGATGATGGGGGCAAGCTTACTGAGGAGAAACAG
Organism: Rana temporaria; assembly: GCF_905171775.1. Taxonomy (NCBI): domain Eukaryota; kingdom Metazoa; phylum Chordata; class Amphibia; order Anura; family Ranidae; genus Rana; species Rana temporaria. Next base: position 439,752,841 of record NC_053491.1, read on the forward strand.
GAAGTGAGAAATTCAGACAAAGAAAAAAAAACATTTAGAAGGGAAATGGAAGGAAAAGGTAAGTGAACCAACAATGCACTAGCTTAAAGAAACCTATTTAGAAAATAAAAAACAAACCTTTACAACCCCTTTAAACACTTATTGCTCAACCCCAGCTCCACACCTGAAACACATGACACTTCTCTTATGCTTCCTTTAATTTGGCATGGCTGTTCTTGGTTCTGCCCACACAGCCATGTCATCCATTAATGGACCCATTTACACAGATCTGTAAATGAAAAACTACAAGTCCCATCTTCCACGGTGGTAGGAGGACTTATAGCTCTTAATAGAGCACAAGTGCAGTGATATTACCACACTTGGAATTCATTGATACTTCCTTTAGCTCCATAACCAAAAGTCTGTAGCACTGTATGGACCTGAGGCTGGAAGAATAGTCTACAGGAGCCTGTGCACAATCCACTGATCAGGGTTAGGTAAAAACTTATAAATGCATATTTTTTTTTATTATGGGAGTATTTATAACAGTATTCTTTATTTTATTTTTATTTTTTTTACAGAAGGTGGAATATGCCTTTTAACCACTTGCTTACTGGGCACATATACCCCCTCCTGCCCAGGTGAAATTTCAGCTTCCGGAACTGCGTTGCTTTAACTGACAATTGCGCGGTCGTGCGACGTGGCTCCCAAACAAAATTGACGTCCTTTTTTCCCCACATGTAGAGCTTTCTTTTGGTGGTATTTGATCGCCTGTGCGGTTTTTATTTTTTGCGCTATAAACAAAAAAGAGCGACAATTTTGAAAAAAAATACAAAAAAAATCGCAATAAGCGCAAACGTTATAGCGCCTACAAAATAGGGGATAGAATTATTATTTTTTTTAATTTATTTTTTACTAGAAATGGCGGCGATCTGCGATTTTAATTGGGACTGCGACGTTATGGCGAACACATCGGACACTTTTGACACATTTTTGGCGCCATTCACATTTATACTGCGATCGGTGCTATAAATATGCACTAATTACTGTATAAATGTGACTGGCATTGAAGGGGTTAACACTAGGGGGTGAGGAAGGGGTTAAATATGTTCCCTATATAGTGTTCTAACTGTAGGTGGGGGGGGTGACTGGGGGGGGGGGGGTGACCGATCTGTGTCTCTATGTACAAGGGACACAGATCAGTCTCCTCTCCAGAGACAGGACGCTGTCTCTGTGTGAGCCGGCAATGAGAGATGATCTCATATGTTTACATATGAGATCATCTCTCATTGGCCGCACAGATCGCATCGCAAACGGCCACTCTGATTGGCCGTTCGCGGCAATCTGTAATTGGCTGTGTCCAAGGGACACAGCCAACACAGAGTTTCCCCGCTGCGCGCTCTGGAGCGCGCGCGGGGAACGCCCAAAGGGGCGGACGTCTATTGACGTCTAGTTGGATTTTGAGATCCGCGCTGTAGCCGTCATTCGACTATAGCGCGGGTCTCAGGAGGTTAAAGTGTTACTAAACCCACAACAGTAAAACTCAGTCTGTATATGCAGTAAATCATGCTTGTTTGACTCACTGTGGAACATAAAGGGTTAATCATGTGCATTGTGTAAAAAGACTGTTTGATCCAGCAGAGGGCCAATCAGCACTGTCTAGGCAGAGGGTCAGGGGTCCTGCAGCCTCATAGGACAGTCAGAGCAGAATGAAAACTCCTCCTACAAACTTTATCCAGACACTGATAGAAGTCACAAAACTGCTATATACTGCTGATGAAAAAAGGTATTTAGCAGTTTATATTTACTAAAATAATTACATTTCCATGTTCTGTGTACTGTGGAAGACCAGATATAGTAAATGCAGGGTCCTGGGTTTAGTATCACTTTAATCATAGAAGCAAACAGATTTATTGCCTCTTTGAATAAGCCCAATACTAGGTTGATAACACATCAGAAGAGGAGCCTGTGTCCCAGGAGATATTAGTGCTCTTGGAACAATAACATTTTACTAAAGGAAGTTATTTGGGGTAGAGCAGCCTGCACCTTTTTTTGTGCTTTGTGAGAGTGAGACGTGTTTTGGTTGGGCCCTTTGCACCCGTGGCTGGTCCATAGATAAACCAGCCACGTTTCTTCTTGTTTCTACACATCAAAGCTGAACTCCAGCTGAAAAGGATTTTTGGACATGTGTACTGTAAAAATAAATTACCACTAATGAAGTGTGCGACATGTGCGGCGCCTGCTGCTGCGTTAGGGAAAATTTTTACTTTCATTCAGCCGTATAGTATAGTAAGTGCCAAACTTCCTTTGGTAAAACTTATAGATTCGGCTATAGTACACAGATGATAGCAAGTCACTCGCTTTGCGGCTCTTCCATTAACAACACTTCTTGTTACATAGTTGTATAGTTAGGTTGAAAAAAGACATGTGAGTTTGAGATTTGGGGTGCACACCCTTATGCAATAGGCTGCGCACACCTTTGGACTTGTGTATATACAGGTGAAAATTGAAACATTTGAATATTGTGCAAAAGATCATTTATTTTATTAATGCAACTTAAAAGGTGAAACTAATATATGAGATAGACTCATTACATGCAAAGCAAGATAGTGAATCGGTGTATCTAGGTCATTTGCATATTTGACGCATAAATCTACGGAAGCGCCCCTTGCGGCCAGCGTAAATATGCACCCAAGATACGACGGCGTAAGGAGATGTCGGTCGTATCTAGCAAAATTCAGTTCCTGCATAAGCGCATAGATACGACGGCGCACATTTGGACTTACGACGGCGTATCTGGAGATATGCCATTGTAAGTCCTTTCTGAATCCGGGCCAGTGTCAGTAGGGCAGAGATTGGTGTCAATAGTTTATTTTAATTATTTGTTTATTTTTACTCTTTTATTTTTTTATTATTATTATTTATTTACTTATTTTTTATTCTTTTTTCCAATGTTTTTTAATTTCAATTTTTTTTTTTTTTAGAAGCCCCATTGGGGGGCTTTGGTGAAATATCAGGGATCCAAACAGACCCTTGATGCCAATGCACAAGTTTATCTAGTTCACTAAATAGAAAGTAAAACCCTCTATATATAGAACTCTATACCCACACGTGATCAAGAAGAAGAAGAAAAAAAAACCCTATAAGATGTGAAACAGTTTACTCCAGCAGGGAAAAAAACGTTCTTGATCCCCTGAAGGCAGCTTCTATGTATGGAGGGCGCAAAGGGCAAGCATAGGGGGGCACTCTTGATGAGGACCCGTGACAGCTCCTTCAAAACTATTAAAGTGGAGGTTCACCCAAAAAGTTAATTTTTAACATTAGATTGATGCTCATTTTGTCAATGGGAATCGGGTGTTTTTTTTTTAAATCGAAGCAGTACTTACCGTTTTAGAGATAGATCTTCTCCGCCGCTTCCGGGTATGGGCTGCGGGACTGGGCGTTCCTATTTGATTGACAGGCTTCCGATGGTCGCATACATCGCGTCACGATTTTCCGAAAGTAGCCGAACGTCGGTGCGCAGGCCCGTATAGAGCCGCACCGACGTTCGGCTTCTTTCGGCTACTCGTGACGCGATGTATGCGACCGTCGGAAGCCTGTCAATCAAATAGGAACGCCCAGTCCCGAAGACCATACCCGGAAGTGGCAGAGAAGATCTATCTCTAAAACGGTAAGTACAGCTTCGATTTTAAAAAAACTACCCGATTCCCCTTTACAAAATGAGCATCAATCTAATGTTAAAAGCTTTAAGACTGGAAGATTATGGTGGCAGGAATTGGGGGCATGGATAGAGGAGGATTTTACCTAACAGAAAGGAATCAGCACATGGGACACATTCTGCTGACCATAAATTATATCCTTCTTGCTGAATTTTGAGGGGGTTTTTTTTGTTGGATTTAGGCTTTAATATCAAGTGTTTTTATCTTTTCAGTACGTGCGTGTTGCTTACAGCTTCCATTAAATTAAATCATGTATTATCTTGTATTGTAATAGGTTTATAATTTTCAGCCTTTCACTGTTCCAGGATTGTCATTACTCCAATTTCAGGGTCTTTCAAATCCCCCGTTATTATCACCGTCCCAGCCCTTGCAGCCTTTTCTATCTGTGTAAGGAGTGTCCAACTCCTCGTTAACACTGGGGGGGTTGTGACAAACTCCAGTAATTAACTTTGAAGTACGCTACACCCATATGCTGCTCCACCCATAATGTTCCAACACTATAACATTCTTTATCAACCAGGTCCTCTTTCACACTTTCAGACCGCTCTACGCTAAAAACGGGGTAACAGGAGTGCAAAACAAATTTCACTCCTGTGACCCTTAGGAGAAGCCCAGCCAAATGAGCTTAGGCTGGACTTCTCCTTTAATGCAACTTGAGGTCCATAGACGTCAAAGTCACACCAAAGTCGCATCAAAGTTACCTTATGCCTTTGTCTTGCAGGGTTTTTATTTTTTTTTTTTTTTTAGGGGCTTTACTTCCTATTTAAGATCCAAGGCACTGCTGTCCATAACTTCTAGTCTAAGAAGATTTGAAGTCATTTTTGATGATATCACTATGGCGCTGCCCACTGTAGCCTCTGACTTGAGAAAGCAAAGCACTGCCTCTGCCAAGATGGCCACTTCCACACAGAGAATCCGTGCAGACCAAGGCATGGTAAGTCAGGAATATGAGAGAAAGATTAGCTACAAGAAGACCAAAGTAAACTATGACTAGTCCTTTGCCCTCTGCTTGTCTTTTTGGGCATGGCTTCCACAGTTAAAGTAGTTGTAAACCCTTTTAATGAAAACAAAAAAACCCTGAAAGACAATGGCATAATGAGCTAGTATGCATAGCATACTAGCTCATTATGAATTACTTACCTTAGATCGAAGCCCCCACAGCGGTCCTCTTCCCCCATTTCCGACGGCGACATCTCTCCCAGGGGTTACTTCTGGGGGTCGCGGCTCCGGTGCTATGATTGGCTGGACCCCCGATGACGTCACTCCCACACATGTGAGCGGGAGCTGCTGTTCTGTCAAGTTCTCCAACCCGTCAGGAACTCCAACTTCTTAACTTCCGGTTTATTTAAAACCAGCAGTAATTGGAGTTTTTGACAAATTGGTGGTTATAAAGAAAAATGTAACAAACCCGCGCTATGGTGATGTGTCCAAACAATAAATGAATAATTAGGGCTGCTGCTAAAGTATAAGGTAAGTACCCCAAAGGTTTGAAACAAGAAATTAAATTAGCGCTGCTCCTATCTATTACAATGTATATACACTGCTCAAAAAAAATTAAAGGAACACTTTTGAATCAGAACTCCTGGGATATTGATCTGGTCAGTTAAGTAGCAGAGGGGGAGGGGTGTATACAGAGGTGGTTGTTAATCAGTTTCAGCTGCTTTGCTGTTAATTGAAATTAACAGCAGGTGCACTAGATGGGCAACAATGAGACGACCTCCAAAACAGGAATGTTTTTTCAGGTGGAGTGTCTGACATTTTTTTCCTAATTTTTTCTGACTGTTTTTCACTAGTTTTGCATTTGGCTCGGGTCAGTGTCACTGCTGGTAGCACAAGGCAATACTTGGACCCTATAAAGGTTGTACATGCAGTCCAACTCCTCCAGGGTGGCACATCAATATGTGTCATTGCCAGAAGATTTGCCGTGTCTCCCAGCACAGTCTCAAGAGCATGGAGGAGATTCCAGGAGACAGGCAGTTACTCTAGGAGAGCTGGACAGAGCCGTAGAAGGTCCTTAACCCATCAGCAGGACCGGTATCTGCTCCTTTGTGCAAGGAGGAACAGGATGACCACTGCCAGACCCCTACAAAATGACCTCCAGCAGGCCACTGGTGTGAATGTCTCTGACCAAACAATCAGAAACAGACTTCATGGGGGTGGCCTGAGGGCCCGATGTCCTCTAGTATGCTCTGTGCTCACTGCCGGACACTGTGGAGCTCGATTGGCATTTTCCATTGAACACCAGAATTGGTAGGTCCGCCACTGGTGCCCCATGCTTTTCACAGATGAGAGCAGGTTCACCCTGAGCATATGTGACAGACACGAAAGGGTCTGGAGAAGCCGCGGAGAACTTTATGCTGCCTGTAACATCGTTCAGCATGACCGGTTTGGTGGTGGGTCAGTGATGGTCTTTCAGAGGCATATCCATGGAGGGACGCACAGACCTCTACAGGCTACACAATGGCACCCTGACTGCCATTAGGTATCGGGATGAAATCCTTGGACCCATTGTCATACCCTACGCTGGTGCAGTGGGTCCTGGGTTCCTCCTGGTGCACGACAATGCCCAGCCTCATGTGGCGAGAGCATGCAGCCAGTTCCTGGAGGATGAAGAAATTGATACCATTGAATGGCCCCCATGCCCACCTGACTTAAATCCAAAAGAACACCTCTGGGACATTATGTTTTGGTCCATTCCGTGCTGCCAGGTTGCACCTCAGTCTATTCAGGAGCTCAGTGATGCTCTGGTCCAGATCTGGGAGGAAATACCCCAGGACACCATCCGTCGTCTCATTAGGAGCATGCCCTGATGTTGTCAGGCATGCATACAAGCACTTGGGGGCCAAACAAACTACTGAGTATAGTGTAATACTGCTATTTATTTAGAACATTTTTAAATCATTACACTTACATCAAAAAGATAAAATCATGCAGAGATTGGCGTCCACACAGCCTTCACAGATAGCTTAATGCATTTCGCCTCTCCCACTGGGCTTCATCAGAAGCTTCTAGACACAACACTGGCAACCAAATAGATTCCAGTGCAGGTTATTATGAGCGGAGATTCTTACTCCGCTCCGATACTAGCCAACAAAATGGCCGCCTCCGAGACAGCGACAACTTTGTCATCGTTAGCCGCTGTGCTGTCAAAAGAGCTTAGTCTTCCTGTACCGGGCTCTATTCGGTTGTTGGTGCTGTGTCCAACCACCAATTCGTCAAAATCTCTGATTACTAAGGTTTTAAATAAACCGGAAGTGACGTGGTTGGAGTTTCTGATGGGTTGGAGATATTGACAGAACACCACCGGTAACGGCACACGGACTGAAGCAACGGCACATAGGTGCCATTGCTTCAGTTTGCCCCAGTGCGCATGTGCCAATGATATCGGCCCATGCAGGGGAAAGGGGATATCTCCTAAACCGTGCAGGTTTAGGAGATATCCGGGGTAGCTACAGGTAAGCCTTATTATAGGCTTACCTGTAGCATAAAGTGGTTCTAAAGGGTTTTCAGTCCCTCTGCAGCATCAATATGGAAATATGCCCGTTACATATCTTGCCTCTGCTTGGTAGTGCTGTGTTTACTGCTCCACTTATCGCACAACGACTACCAACAGAATTTCACTGAAAACTATATAAGTACATTGCCTTGCACATGAATTTGTCACAGCAGTCATCTCACAAGCCTATACTCTCTGACATACAATGGCTAGCCAGTAGAAGGCATACCTGAAAAACATATATATTAAATATCATCAAGAAATTATGAAAAGAAAGCAAAACTAAATAAAAAATGACTGTTGGGTACATTGTACAATAATAAAAAACGAGTCCTGAAAATAGACAGTTTTCCAGTTTACAGAACATGATGGTCACAATGACTATCTTGTGGTATAGCAGCAAGTGGGAGAGAAGGTACAGTCATGTCTCTTTATAATAAATTCTAACTAGATTGTTCATTTGTATTCATATCACTGAGCCCTAGATGCCCTCAGATTTATAAAGTATGTAGGAGTGTTGGAATTTATACTAGATGATGAGGATGATGAACAGACACACATTCTGCATCGTAAATTTAGCAAATTACAGAGCACAAGGCTTTCAATGATGCATATCGGGCTCACAGGCAAAAAACTGGAGCAAAACACAGGGGGCCAGATCCAAAAAGAACTTACGGCGGCGTATCTATTGATACGCCGCGTAAGTTCTACGATGCGCCATCGTATCTTTGTTTTGTATCCACAAAACCAGATACGCCTGAATGTGGGCTAGATCCGACTGACGTACGTCTTAGTATGCCTTCGGATCTTAGGTGCATATTTACGCTGGCCGCTAGGTGGCGCTTCCGTTGATTTCCGCGTAGAGTATGCAAATTAGCTAGATACGCTGATTCTCAAACGTACGTCCGCCCGGCGCATTTTTTTACGTCGTTTACCTAAGGCTTTTTTCGACGTAACGTTACCCCTGCCTCTTTGAGGTGTACGCAATGTTAGGTATGGATGTCGGGACAGCGTCTAATTTTCCGTCGTTTACGTCGTTTGCGTAAATCGTTTGCGAATAGGGCTTTGCGTAAGTAACGTTCACGTTCGAAAGCATTGACTATTTGCAACGTGATTTCGCGCATGCGCACTGGGATACGTCCACGGACGGCGCATGCGCCGTTCGTAAAAAGCATCAATTACGTGGGGTCATACCAGATTACCATACAACACGCCCACTCCAAGCCTACTTTGAATTACGCGGGCTTACGCCGGCAGATTTACGTTACGCCGGCCTGCATATGGGAGCAAGTTCTTTGTGGATACCCTAGGAACCACTCTGATTTACGGCGGCGTAGCGCATATGAGATGCGCTACGCCTGCCTAAATATACGCCCGTTTTTGTGGATCTGGCCCAGGCTGTTCCCCTCATGAACCAATAGAACCTTTGCTGCATTTATAAGATGAAACCTCATTTGTTGCTGGCAATGTCTTGGTTTCCTTTTCCTCTAGTTTCCTTTGCTTCTTTTTTTTTTTTTGTAAATCAGGTCCAGATAAAGGAGACATCCAAAAAAAAAAACACAATCAGTCTCACCACAGGGCGTTCACGGATCAATCTGCCAATTTAATTTATCAAACATTTTTTTATACAATCATATTGGAACTATTAAAAATTTAAGCATGTATAGTCATTTTTTGATACATCTTTTTGTACTCCTTTAGAACCAGTTGGACAAGTTGGAAATTCTTTGTTCTTTTTCATGAGATTTGAGTGTTCTGGTTTGCCCTTTTAGGAAACAGATTTTTGACTGAATGAAAATAAAATTTTAGATATGAATTTTGGTTGCTTAAAACAAATGGCAAACATGTTGTAGTTAAAGCCTAAGTGCAGCCACAATGAAAGACAGAAAGGGACATAGCTTACAGTCAGTATCCTATGTCTCTTGTGTTGATGATGTTTCTTCGTTTTAGTTTGAAACCTCTTCCATTCACCAGTGCCACTTCCGTACCAGGTGTCCCTTGTGCTGATTTATCCGTTTGTTTTTTGGCTGCACTAGGCTTCAAACATGATCGATCTTTTTAATTTAGGGCCCACACCAGCAGCACTGGGGTACACTGCGGCAACACCATAACAAAGGCAAGGCTGAAAAAAGTGGGACATGTTGAGTGACGCACCAGGAATAACCAATACATGTTCAGCTTTAAAAAATTTTGTTCAATGCGAATGTTTACTTATAATATTGGAAATGATAAAACACGTAACCACTTTAAGTCTGCCCTATAGCAGTTTAACTGCTACAGGGCGGCACCTGTGTGCCGCATCACACATATATATATATATATATATATATATATATATATATATATATATATATATATATATATATATATATATCAGGGCTCAAAATTTCAAGTCCTCCCAAGCTACTAGCCAGGTCTTAAGGGTTACTCGCCACCAGTTGCCCTACCAAACGCCTACCCTGCCCGCCCCTAATTCCGCCCCTAAACACACCCTCATAAATTATCTCATGAAATTACACTTAAAGCGGGAGTTCACCCATAAAGGCCATTTCTGCTCTTTTACCCTTAGATGTATGCTCATTTAGTCTAGGGGAATCGGGTTGTTGTTTAAAAATCCGAGCATTACTTACCGTTGTAGAGGGCGATCTTCTCCGCCACTTCCGGGTATGGGTCTTCGGGAGTGGGCGTTCCTTCTTGATTGACAGTCTTCCGAAAGGCTTCCGACGGTCGCATCCATCGCGTCACGAGTAGCCGAAAGAAGCCGAACGTCGGTGCGGCTCTATACTGCGCCTGCGCACCGACGTTCGGCTACTTTCAGGAAAATCGTGACGCGATAGATGCGACCGTCGGAAGCCTGTCGGAAGACTGTCAATCAAGAAGGAACGCCCACTCCCGCAGCCCATACCTGGAAGTGGCGGAGAAGATCGCCCTCTACAACGGTAAGTAATGCTCGGATTTTTAAACAACAACCCGATTCCCCTAGACTAAATGAGCATACATCTAAGGGTAAAAACACAATTTTACCGGCGAACCTCCGCTTTAAATGTTTTTATGCAGAATTAAGTTACAAAAATAAATATTGATATTAAACAACAACTTTTTCAGTGCTCATCAATGCAGCCTCCCCCTTGCCTATATATGCCACATCACCAGTGCAGGGGACGAGAGAGGAAGAGGAGAGCCGGCCGGATTATCACAGAACAGGGATTGCCCGCTGCAACAGTTTTAATTTGAAATACCCAGTGTTCCCGGCCCTAGCCATTACATACAGCCCTGCCTCCTGGCCTGGGTACTTTGATAGATGTCACATGTCCCGGCATTGGACCGGTGTTCTGTCTATCAAAGTACCCAGGCCAGGAGGCGGGACTGTGTGTAGCGGTGAGCGCCGGGAACAATGGGCATCTCAAATGAAAGCTGTTACAGGCGCTGTTACATCACAATCTGTGATGATCCGGCCGGCTCTCTTCTTCCTCTCTCTTCCTCTGGGGCCCCGTACTCACGACCAAACATGTCTGCTGAAACTGGTCCGCAGGCCAGTTTCAGCAGACATGTTTGGTCGTGTGTGGGCGCGAGCGGGCCGAATTCCAGCAAACATTTGCCCGCCGGGCCTTTTCCCAGCAGACAAATATTCCTGGACTTGTTTTAAAACAGTCCGCTGGAATTCTGCCCGCTCGGACATGTACGGTCGTCAGTACAGACCTACCGTACATGTCCAGGCGCCCGCCGTCCCTCGCATGCGTCGAATGACTTCGACGCATGCGTGGAAGCATTTTAAAGGCGGGCCGCCCACGTCGCTGCGTCATTGCGTCATGAGTGAAATAAGTATTTGACCCCTTCGCAAAACATGACTTGGTACTTGGTGACAAAACCCTTGTTGGCAATCACAGAGGTCAGACATTTCCTGTAGTTGGTCACCAGGTTTGCACACATTTTGTCCCATTCCTCAAAGTGATTAAGGTTTCGAGGCTGCCTCCGACAATGTCATTTTAAAATGAAATGCGTAGGGTGGAGAAACATACTGACACCATCATGATTCTCGAGTCCCGTAAGGAGGGGCTGCTGCTAATTCGGCCGGCCATCTTGTTTGCTTTTAAGGCAAATTTACATTTATTTTGATGTAAGTGCAATACTTTGAATACGCTGAATAAAGTTTTAAGGACTTTATACTATGGTGAGCCTTTAATATTTTGGGGATCTTATGTGATAATTCCTCCTGGATGGTTGGTCTACCTGTTCCAAGAGGTTCCTCAGACGGTGTAAAGGCCCTGGCTGGGCTTAAAGCCACAAGTGTCACCGACCTCCCGTGATAGGAGGTCTGTGCAAGCTGGTAAGCGATCACTTTGTTTATGGTGGAGGTGATAGTTGAAGGATCACACACTGCTAAGTGGTGGATGGTGCAGTTACTGTAAGGCCTTGTACACACGGTCGTTCCAAACCGATGAGAATGGCCCGACGGGCCATTTCCATCGGTTCACCGCTGAAGTGGTCTGATGTGCGTACACACCATCGTTCCAAAAACCGATCGGGTCAGAACGCGGTGACGTCAAACACACGACGTGCTGAATAAAAAGAAGTTCAATGTTTCCCAGCATGCGTCGACTTAATTCTGAGCATGCGCAGGTTTTGAACCGATGCTTTCTGTAATAACCATTGGTTTGGACCGATCGGGCAGCGGGCCATCGGTTCGATTTTAAAGCATGTTTTAAAATTTTGGACCGAAGGACAACAGACCGATGGGCTATACACTCGGTCGGTTTGGACCGATGAAACTGAACCTCGGTCCATTCTCATCGGTTTTGTCCGACCGTGTGTACGCGGCCTTAAAGATTATAATCATTGTTTTTGCTCCCAGGTCAAGGACACTGTATTTATGGCAAGTTTGACAGCAATTTTTTTTATATATATGCTAAAAATGTTCTTAGCCTAAAAAATTTAAATCAATTCAGCCACCACATCTAAAAACTGGTAAGCTGCAATATATAAAATATTTGTTCCTAAGTTCATTTATCATTTAATGAAGACAGAAAGTTTGAAAAAAGACAAGTGAAGTGACATGGAGCGTGATTCTACCAAAGTATAGGCCGAGTACACAAGTATCAAAATGATAAAAAATAGTTGCTTTCATAGATTTCTAATGCCGCTGCCGCGTACACACGATCGGTCAAACCGATGAGAGCGGTCTGATGGACCGTTTTCATTGGTTAACTGATGAAGCTGACTGATGGTCAGTCGTGCCTACACACCATTGGTTAAAAAACCGATCGCGTCAGAACGCGGTGACGTAAAATACAATGACGTGCTGAAAAAAACGAAGTTCAATGCTTCCAAGCATGCGTCGACTTGATTCTGAGATTACCTGGATTTTTAACCGATGGACGTGCCTACAAACGATCGGTTTTGACCTATCGGTTAGGTATCCATCGGTTAAATTTAAAACAAGATTGCTTTTTTTTTAACCTATGGATAAATAACCGATGGGGCCCACACACGATCGGTTTGATCCGATGAAAACGGTCCATCAGACCGTTCTCATCGGTTTGACCGATCGTGTGTACGCGGCATAAAGTCTATTTTAAAGTCTGTGTTTAGAGATAACACCCCAGATATGTTTTCACTTAACCTGTCCCTCCAACTAAAGTGCCATTTTAGGGTTGTGGTTTACTAATTTAGATTAGAAGTGTTAATGAAGTCTGATAACCAAGCAAGCTGATAGGGAGCTGAAGAAAATGCCTAAAAATAACGTTCCTCTGAGTGGTGTTCCTATTCTGCTGACCCTTCCCTCTAGGATTAGAACTGTGAGCCCAGCACACCTCCATGTCTAATGTCCTCTAGAACATTTTGTAATCCGTTTATGAATCTTATTCCTTTTACCCCATTTGGGACTTGGTACTATTAAGTGTATACCGCCAAGCAAACATTCTAAAAAAAAAAACGTTTATTTTTTTAATGTTAAAAGCTATTATTTATGTGAGTATAGAGAAAATCATTTTTGCGCAAAGAACATTTACAAATATACCGTACAACTTGCAGTAATGCAGTAAATCGGCAATGATTCCCTAGGCAAATCCAAAAGGTTATTCTGATCAAGCCATATGGCTGTAATAGGTATTTACCGGCAAAAAACTTTACTGGATTTTACTATTCAAAGTTAAAACAACAATGGTAGAAGATTTAATAGATGAAAAAATTACTGAAGGTTCGCTTTAAGCCCGCCATAGATGGTTCAAATCTCGGCTGATTCAGCGGGGACCAGTTGAGATTTGATCTATCTATGGACAGGCTAATTTTACAAAAGTCAATCCATTGATGAACTTGGGTACAACCAGCATGTCTGATTTTTAGCATGCGATTATTGCGAGCAATACTGTACATATCAATAATAACTGCGTTCTCCAGGCAGGGACTGCTCCCCGTGCCCCCTTGCTGGGAGGACACAATAGCTCAGTGGGAGGGATTCCCCCAATAACACTTAAGCCTCGTACACACGATCAGTCCATCCGATGAGAACGGTCTGATGGACCGTTGTCATCGGTTAACCGATGAAGCTGACTGATGGTCCGTCGCACCTACACACCATCGGTTAAAAAAATTATTGTGTCAGAACGCGGTGACGTAAAACACAACGACGTGCTGAAAAAAACGAAGTTCAATGCTTCCAAGCATGCGTCGACTTGATTCTGAGCATGCCTGGATTTTTAACCGATGGATGTGCCTACTAACGATCGTTTTTTCCCCATCGGTTAGGAATCCTTTGGTTAAATTTAAAGCAAGTTGGCTTTTTTTTAACCGATGGTTAAATAACCTATGGGGCCCACACACGTTCGGTTTTGACCGATGAAAGCGGTCCATCAGACCGTTGTCCTCTGGTTAATCTATCGTGTGTACGAGGCCTTACTGCGTTGATGGGTGAATTGAGCGATTTTATTTTGTCTAATCTATGGCCTGCTCTACTGATGAACTGCAATATGTACCATTTTTGTCTTTGAGTTTAGATAGGCTTTCATTCCTTGTTCTTAAAGCGGGAGTTCACCCATAAAACAATTTTTCCCCTTAGATGGATGCTCATTTTGTCTAGGGGAATCAGCTAGTTGTTTTAAAATATGAGCTGTACTTACCGTTTTCGAGATGCATCTTCTCCGTCGCTTCCGGGTATGGGCTGCGGGACTGGGCGTTCCTTCTTGATTGACAGTCTTCCGAGAGGCTTCCGACGGTCGCATCCATCGCGTCACTAGTAGCCGAAAGAAGCCGAACGTCGGTGCGGCTCTATACTGCGCCTGCGCACCGACGTTCGGCTTCTTTCGGAAAATCGTGACGCGATGGATGCGACCGTCGGAAGCCTCTCGGAAGACTGTCAATTAAAATAGGAACGCCCAGTCCCGCAGCCCATCCCCGGAAGCGGCGGAGAAGAAGCATCTCGTAAACGGTAAGTACAGATCATATTTTAAAACAACTAGCCGATTCCCCTAGACAAAACGAGCATCCATCTAAGGGGAAAAAGTGTTATGTACGGGTGAACCCCCGCTTTAATTTCTGTTTCATTCTTTCTTTTTTCTTTCTGTTAATGTTCATGAATAGTTTCTCTTTCCCAATCCTTTTGCTTCCTCTGACATTCTTTCTCTAGTTCCCTTTCTTTTAATCTCTATCTGCTCTCTGTTTTTTCATCTTGAATACCTTCTTGTCTATAAGCACCTGCTAAGAGAACACTTCAAACAAAACACAGTGCCCTTTTACTCTATATTTGACTTCTCAGAGTTAAATGTACACCTTATCATGTGAAGCATTTAAAAAAATCTGCACAAAGCGTTTTTCGAATACAGACCACACTGGAGGGCGTGCATAGGAAGAGAAAGGACAGAGTTAATCCCCAAGAATTTGGACAACAATGGAGGAATCAACTCTGATTGACCTTAATCGTTACCCAGAGGGCCTTGCAGCAAGTCATTTGTACAGCGCGCTGGAAGGTGCGTGTGTTTGTGCATGTTTGTATATGTACTGTATGCGTATCTGTCTGGTGGACTATGCAGTGCTTGAATCTTCCAAACAGGGGCACAGACAGCAATGAAATCCTGACAGAATATCGAAACCTTCCCCATTCTATTATAAAAAAATAAAATAGAAAACAATTTCGGCTAAAGTTCCACTCTAACTCCATCAGCTAGGTGGCGGCACATTTCCTCTTGAGTGCCCTAGTGCCGCGTACACACGATCAGACATTCCGACAACAAAACCGTAGACAAATTTCCAAACTTGTCTTGCATACACACGGTCACACAATTGTTGTCGGAAATTCCAAACGTCAAGAAACGCGGTGACTTACAACACTACGACGAGCCAAGAAAAATGAAGTTCAATGATTCCGAGCATGCGTCTGATTGATTCAGAGCATGCGTAGAATATTTGTGTGTTGAATTGTGTACAAACTCTCAAATTTTTGTTGTCGGAAATTCCGACAGCAAATGTCCGATGGAGCCTACACACAGTCGGATTTTCCGACAACAAGCTCACATGGAACATTTGTTGTTGGAAATTCCAACCGTATGTACACGGCATAAGAGTCCTAAAAACATAGGGCCAGATTCTCAGTCAGCGGCGTATTTCTGCAGCGGCGTAACGTATCTGATTTACGTTAGGCCTCCGCAACTTAGACGGGCAAGTGCTCTATTCTCAAAGCACTTGCTCCGTAAGTTGCGGCGGCGTAGCGTAAATCGGCCGGCGTAAGCCCGCCTAATTCAAATTTGGATCAGGGGGGCATGTGTTATGTAAAACTACTGTGACCCGACGTGATTGACGTTTTTGTGGAACGGCGCATGCGCTGTCCGTGGAATTTCCCAGTGTGCATTGCTCCAAAGTACGCCGCAAGGACGTCATTGGTTTAGACGTGAACGTAAATGACGTCCAGCCCCATTCACGGACGACTTACGCAAACGACGTAACTTTTTCAAATTTCGACGCGGGAACGACGGCCATACTTAACATTGGTACGCTGCACTTATGCCTCATATAGCAGGGGCAACTATACGCCGGGAAAAGCCTAACGTAAACGTCTTAACTTTACTGCGTCGGCCACGCGTACGTTCGGGAATTCGCGTATCTAGCTAATTTGCATACTCGACGCGGAATTCGCCGGAAGCGACACCTAGCGGTCAAAAAAAAATGCAGTTAAGATCCGACGGCGTAAGAGACTTACACCTGTCGGATCTAATGGATATCTATGCGTAACTGATTCTAAGAATCAGGCGCATACATACAACGGGTCGGATTAGGACTTACGACGGCGTACATGGCGCTGCGCCATCGTAAGTACTTTCAGAATCTGGCCCATAGACTATCTCTTTATGCAAACAGCGACTTAAACTAGGCAGTCATTGTCTAGGACCTCCCCCTTTTACTTATTGATTCAGAGATGTAATATGCAGACTCACGGACCAGGTTGATGGTGCCAAGTGCTTACTTCCTAATTAAAAGTGTTGTTTGCATAACAAATAGCTCCATATATAAGCAGATGATGCATTGCAGCGTGTTAAGCCCCGTACAATCGAACATGCACACATTTTTTTTCAGATGATGCCAGATCATACGATTTTCGTTTCATCAGTACAGCTGTTGTTCGAAAATGCAATACAAATACACTAAAAACATAACACATTACATCACTTCTGAATTTTTATTCTGTCATACGAGAATTTTCGTAACTTTAGTAAACTCTTCATTTTTGATATGAGATTAGCATACAAAAAAAAACAGGCGATCATTCATCCGATAATATCATCGTGTGTAGAAAGAGCAAACCTGAAAGCAGACATCTAAAGCTATGATGTCTCTTTAGCTGACCCACCGTGCTCTGGAATTTCTTTCACATGTTATTTGTAAATCAAAGATTGTGTATTTATAGAAAAAAGCAAATATATCAACCTAGGAACAAAAATTAAAATGACCTAAAAGCCATTATAATAACTCTAATGAATTACAAAGCCTTTACCAAATTAGAAGTGTGACCTGTTAACAGTATTGTTTTGGCCTCTGGATCTGGAGTACTTGATTACCTTGTTAATGTAAAAGGATATGATTCTCATATTTATTTGGACTTGATAGACCTACATGCATTCGTATTCATGTATCACACTTCAGTTTAAGTTATGATATTTAATTAGGAGTGCAGCTTACATGTATGTACCCATTAAAGGGTAACTCCACTTTCGTGGAGAAAAAAATAGCAAATAAAGAAAAAATAATATAGCATATACAATTGCGACACAAGTAATATTGTAATTGAATGTGATTAAAAATAACCTTTCCTTTTCAATCTGCAGCCGCTGTCATTTTCTGTCAATACAATGCAATATGGCTACCTGGAGCTGTTTTGTACACAGAGGCCCGGATTCACGTCGAAGCGCGTATCTTTGTGCGGGCGTAACGTATCCTATTTACGTTACGCCTCCGCAACTTTGACAGGCAAGTGCCGTATTCTCGAACCAAAGTTGCGACGGCGTAGCATAAATAGGCCGGCGTAAGCCCGCCTAATTTAAATGTGGTAGATGTGGGCGTGTGTTATGAAAATTTTATGTGACCCCACGTAAATGACGCTTTTTCCGAACGGCGCATGCGCCGTCCGTGAAAGTATCCCAGTGCGCATGCTCCAAATTAACCCGCAAGAAGCCAATGCTTTCGACGCAAACGACGTAAAATTTTCAAAATTCGACGCGGGAACGACGTCCATACTTAACATTGGTACGCCTCATGTACGCCTCATATAGCAGGGGTAACTTTATGCCGGGAAAAGCCTAACGTAAACGGCGTATCTGTACTGCGTCGGCCGGGCGTACGTTCGTGAATTGGCGTATCTAGCTGATTTACATATTTCTAGGCGTAAATCAGCGTACACTCCCCTAGTGGCCAGCGTAAATATGCAGTAAAGATCCGACGGCGTAAGAGACTTACGCCGGTCGGATCTAATACAAATCTATGCGTAACTGATTCTAAGAATCAGGCGCATAGATACGACGGCTCGGACTCAGAGTTATGATAGATACGCCGGCGTAACTCGTACGTGAATCCGGGCCAGAGTGTGTATTGACCACTCCCTAGAAACATAATTTCCCGCTTGTGTGATTGGCTCACCAATTTTCCCAGAAGTCTGCACTAAGATACAAGACAGATTTCAGGCATCCCCTGCAACTAAAATGTTATTTTTGGTGAGATACTCCGTGTAGGAACACATCTAAGGCTGGGTTCACACTATTGCGAATTGGAGGCGAGATCCCTGCATCCAATTCGCAATAGCAGGAGAATGTGACTGCCTCTCTATGGAGCCAGTTCACATATCTCCAATGCGGCTCCGGTGTGAATTTTCACAGGAGCCCTGTGCGTCTTTTTTGGTCCGTTTCAGGTCCAAATTCAGCCCCAAAATTCAGGCTGAAATCGGACCTGAAACGGTGAACCAGGACACACAGGACTCCTGCTGGGAGCCGCATGGGCATCCAATGTGAACCGAGCCTCAAGGGATGCAGCACCAGCAGATTTCCTCATTAGTGCCCTGCAGGTGCACAGCTGAGAGATAATTATGAAACCACTCCCATTAGACTCCCTTATCACAGAGGGACAGAGGAACACACAGGGATATCATCAGAATAACAAAAGGCAGGAATCTGCAACAAAGGTTGTTATAAGCCTTGCAATGTACATAGATCACCCAGAGGGGAATGTTTTTTCGCAACAAAAGAGGAGTTACGCTTTAAAGTGGTTGTAAACCCTCACAGACTACGTTTACCTACAGGTAAGCCTAGATTAAGGCTTACCTGTAGGTGCAAGAAATATCTCCTAAACCTACACGGTTTAGGAGATATTTACACTAGAGACTTGCGCAGATGTGTACGGCGCAGGCAGGGCCGGATTCCAGGCAAGGCCACCAAGGCCAGGCCTCGGGGCGGCAGTGGGTGCAGGGGCGGCGCTGCAGCAACAGGGGGCAGGGATGGACTGGCCATCAGGAGTTTCCCGGGGGGGGCGGCCTTGGGGCGGCATAGAGAGTAAATCCGGGCCTGGGCGCAGGCGCACTTTAAAAAAGACATTGTGACGTTTCTACGCATGCACGGGAGTGATGTCATAGCGGCTCCGGCAAATCACAACTCCGGGAGAGATGGCAGCGACGGAGGAGGGTAACGAGGACCGCTGCGGGGGGCTTCGATCTCAGGTAAGTAATTCATAATGAGTATGCTTTGCATACTAGCTAATTATGCCTTTGTCTTGCAGGGTGTTTTTTTTTTTTTTTGCAGAGAGTTTACTTCCTCTTTAAATGTTTCATGCCGTCACCTACTTGACTTGTCTTTGTGCCCTGTTTCTCCCGAAATCTTATTGGGCCAGATTCAAGAAGCACTTGCGCCCGCGCAACCATAGGTTGCGCGGCGCAAGGGCTTACTTGCTCCGGTGTAACGAGTGCTCCTGATTCAGGAACCTTGTTACACCGACTGCAGCCTAGGATGTGACAGACATAAGCCTCCTTATGCCTTCATATCTCAGGCTGCATTCTTGCGTTGGCCGCTAGGGGGCGCGGCCATTGTGATCGGCGTATAGTATGCAAATTGCATACTACCACCGATTCACAAAAGTTGCGCGGGCCCTGCGCACGCAAGGTACGGAGTTTCCGTACGGCGACTTTAGCATAAGGCTGCTCGTGCTAATAGCAGGCGCAACCAATGCTAAAGTATAGCTGCGCTTCCCGCTCGTGAAATTTAAATTTCACGTCGTTTACGTAAGTGAACCGTGAATGGCGCTGGACGCCATTCACGTTCACTTAGAAGCAAATGACGTCCTTGCGACGTCATTTGCCGCAATGCACGTCAGGAAAGTTTCCCGACGGAGCATGCGCTGTTCGCTCGGCGCGGGAGCGCGCCTAATTTAAATGATTCCCGCCCCCGGCGGGATCATTTACATTAGGCGCCCTTACGCAGGGCTATTTAGCATATCGCCCGCGCAATTTACGGAGCAACTGCTCCGTGAATCGCGGGCATTTCAAAATATTTGCGTGGGCGCAGAGAAAAATCTTTGCTCTTTGCCCACGCAAATATTGCGTGATTCTACCTGAATCTGGCCCAGTATGATCTCTGAATTGACAACCTGTATATTAATCAGGCCCCCCATGATTGATTTTTTTTCAGTCCATAGAAAGTGCTAGATAGTTAAATTACCTAATGGGTTCATAAAGCCGAATAAAAGTAAATTAGATAAATACACGGTTTAAATGCATGTGAATAATTTAACCAGACAAAAAAAATTGCAGTTCTGTTCAGAAAGTCTTGTACCCTTGCCACGCCAGAAAACATCAAACCCAAATTCCTGACCAAATTTCTCTCTATTGCAGTTATAGCATGGTCACTGGATTGCCCCCAGCCTTAGGACAGGAGAAAGAAGGAGCATAACCACAACGATGACTTTGGCCCAGATTCTCTAAAAAACGCCAATCTTTAGACGGGTGTAGCGTATCTCAGATACACTAGGCCGCCGTAACTTAGAGCGGCAGGTCCCGTATTCAGAAACATCTTCCGCTCTAAGTTACGTAGTGTATCTGATACGGCGTAAGCCCGCCTAATTCAAACTAGGCTGGTAGGGGGCGTGTTGTATGTAAATGTTATGTGACCCCACGTAAATTACGCTTTTATCGAACGGCGCATGCGCGCGCATGCTCAGTATCACGTCAAATTTTCAAATTAAATTGCGCCCGCTCAATGCCTAGTCGACGTGAACATAACTTACGTCCATCCCCATTCACGGACGACTTACGCAAACGACGTAAACCGTGAAAAATTTGACGCTGTTCCGACGTCCATACCCAACATTGGTACGCCTCATCTACACCTCATAGAGCAGGGGTAACTTTACGCCCAAAAAAGCCTTACGTAAACAACGTAAAAAAATGCGCCGGGCGCACGTACGTTTGAGAATCGGCGTATCTAGCTCATTACCATATTCAACGCGTAAATTGACGGAAGCACCACCTAGCGGCCAGCGTAAATATGCAACTTAGATACGACGGCGTAAGAGACTTACGCCGGTCGGATCTAAGACAAATCTATGCGTAACTGATTCTAAGAATCAGGCGCATAGATACGACGCCTCACACTCAGAGTTACGACGGCGTATCTGGAGATACACCGACGTAACTCCTACGGGAATCTGGGCCTCTGCCTTTTGCCCTTGTTCAGAAAGTTTCCAAAGTGCGACTGGAGTATGGCCATTGGCCACACTAGTGCTGTGGTGTGGATCCCAGTGTAAGGCCCCGTACACACGATAGAATCCATCCGCAGATAAATCCCAGCAAATGGGTTTCAGCGGATAGATCCTATGGTGTGTACACGCCAGCGGATCTGTTTCCGCGGATATATCTCCCCTGGGATGGATTCCAGCAGATCGAATATTTGCTGACATGCAGAACATATCCATCTGCTGGAATCCATCCCAACGGATGGATCCGCTGGTCTGTACAGACTCACCGGATCCATCCGTCCGAAGGGATCCCCCGCATGCGTCGTAATGATTCGACGCATGCGTGGAATTCCTTATATGACAGCGTCGCGCACGTCGCCGCGTCATAATCGCGGCGACGGCGCGACACGTCATCGCCAGAGGATTTCGGCGCGGATTTCAATGCGATGGTGTGTACACTCCATCGCTGGACCGTATTCGCGGATAAATTCTATCGTGTGTATGGGGCCTTACAGATGGCAGGTTTGTCTTATGGGCCATTTTACAGGCAGTCCCCGAGTTGCGAACACATGACGGGACTGGTACGGGACTGTATGTTTGTTCGTAAGTGGAATTTGTTCGTAAGTCGGAACACTGCAAGTGGAAGTGTAACTTCCACCTGTGGATGAATGTGGGATGTCCTGGGCGCTTGTTATATTATCTGGGGCTCTTCTGGCCATGCAGTACTGCAGTGTGGGATGTGTCCGGAGCCGCTCGGAGGTATCCAGGACCAGCGTGGAGCACAAGTGGCCGTCATTTGAGGCCATTCGTAAGTAGTAGTCGTTTGTAACTCAGGTGTTCATAACTCCGGGACTGCCTGCACTGTGTGAGGCCCCGTACACACGGCCGAGGAACTCGACGTGCTTGGCACGTCGAGTTCCTCTCGAGTTCTGGGATGAAGCCGCCGAGGAGCTCGGCGGGCCGCCTTCTCCCATAGAACAACGAGAAAATAGAGAACATGTTCTCTATTTTCTCGTTGAGCTCCTCGGCGGCTCCATCGAGCCAAAACTGTACAGACGACAGAGTTTCTCGGCAGAATCCGGGTTTTGACCGAGTTTCTCGTTGAATTCTGCCGATAAACTCTGTCGTGTGTACGGGGCCTGAGAGTCTGAGATGGTGGAAAAGCAGGGCTTTTTTTCTCAGACAATAGGTGGGTGCAGGAACTCCCCTTTTCCGAGTCACTTGTTTTCTCCGCCCCTACCCACCTCCGAGCAACATCCCTTGGTTCCATCACCTACCCACCTCCCAGTACCGCCCCTTTTAGACAATACAGAACCAAGTATCATTTTGTTGTGCTAAGTAATTTGTATGGAATTTGGTTTCCCCTTCAGCCAGCAACAATAGATCCCCCTAACAATGTACCACCCACAAGAAACCCCCCCCCCCAGCAACAATAGACTCCCGGCAGCTTCAACAGATCTCCGCACAGCCAGCATTAATAGACTCTCTGGCAGCTATCAACAATAGACCCCTCCCCCAACAGTAGATCTCTTTCAGCAACAACTGACCCCCCAGCAACAATAGGTCCCCCACCAGCAACACTAGACCTCCTCAGCAACAATAGACACCTCTGCAAAAATAGATCCCCTCCAGCTAGAATAGATCCGCTAGCAGTGAGCATCCTGCAGCACACCCCAGCACCCCTTGACATTACATACAGTCAGTCCAGGAGGTGCCGGAACTGCGTTCCCCCGCATTCCCGCTGAAAAAAAGCCCTGTGGAAAAGTATGAGCAAGGTACCCAAACAACGCTTATTGTCCCACCTGGAAGGGAACCTATTACCTTGCCTAGTATGACCAAAGTACAGGATCACTTTAAAGTGGCCCTGAAGTGAAAAACTTGTGAGCAGAAAGGCTCATGTCACTTCTGCACTGAAGGTTTCTTACCTTCCTCCTCTCAAGATGCTTCAGAATGTGCTTTAAGCTGAGTATGTGCAGCTCAGTCAACGTTCTCGGCACACCTTGGTGTCGGGATGAATAAATTCCCAAGTTCATGCGCGGGTCTTAAGCCGAAGTAAACCCATCCATAAAACCATTTCATTTCGGGCACGTGCTGGAAATGTAACACTCCCATTGGTTGCACTCTTAACCAAACTGTCAAACCATCCAATGGCTGGTGTCATTACTGATCACATTTGCAGCATCATGGCAGCTGTAGATTAAACAGAGGCAAGGATGCCAGCTTCCTTAGCTGAAAACGATAGGGGGGTTACTTATACTTTGAGGGCCAGATTCTCTAAGAAACGGCGTAGGCGTAGTGTAAGTCATTTACACTACGCCACCGCAACTTACTGGAGAAAGTGCCGTATTCGCGAAGCACTTGCTCCGTAATTTGCGGCGGCGTAGTGTAAATGGCCCGGCGTATGGCCGCGTAATTCAAAGGGGGCGGCTAGTATTTAAATTAAGCACGCCCCCGCGCCGATTGAACTGCGCATGCGCCGGGCTAAAAAATAGCCCAGTGCGCATGCTCCAGCTCACGACGGAAAACGTCAATGACGCCGACGTGAGCGTCATTGACGTAAAGTCGTATTCAAGAACGACTTAGGAAAACGACGTAACCGACGGAAAAAGCCGACGCGGACCCGACGCCATACTTAACATGGCATACGGCGGACTGGCGTAAGGTTACCCCTCATATAGCAGGGGTAACCTTACGCTTACGGAAACGACGTACGCGACGCAAATTTGTTCGGGAATCGGCGTATCAGGCTCATTTGCATAGTCAAATGAGACCTGAACGTAAACGCCACCTAGCGGTCAGCGTTGTATTGCATTTAGGATCCGACGGTGTAAGTGACTTACACCAGTGGGATCCTAGCCTAATTCCCGCGTATCTTGTTTTGTGAATACAAAACAATGATACGCCGGCGGGAATTTCGAATTACGCCGGTGTATCAGTAGATACACCGGCGTAACTCTTTTGAGAATCTGGCCCTAAGTCATCCTGACCAGTCATGATGGCTTAAGACCCGACCCAGAAAAAGGGCAGAATATGTTGGCACCCACAGGGTAGCTCACAGATTGAGGGGAATTAGATATTAAGGGCTTGTTCACACCATACCCTAAGTGAATGAAAACTGATGGGAAAACCGCGCAGGTTTCACTAGCAGAAACACAAGTTTACATCAGTTTCTCATCAGTTAACATCAGTTTTCATACGTGTTTCAGTAAATTTTTATGCAAGCTGACTTTAGATTTCATGCACATCAGTTATGTGCCCTGTTCACACCACATAGTTGATGTTATGGCAGTTTTTTGATGTCATGACAGAGAACCGCATATATCTTGCATATTGTTGCGCAGAAAAAATCTGCACATGATACCAGTGTTGTGGTGTGAACAGGGCATATAGAGAGCGATTGTTTTTTTTTGTGCCCTTGCAGAAGAAGTGCAGAAAAACTGATGTCTTTGCACATGGTGTAAACGAGGCCTTAAAGGGTTTAGTTCCGCTCCAACTGAAATAATCACCATTGCATTTACCTATACATCTGTTGTATGTAACACAATAATTAAAGCAAATGGCTCAGATTCACGAAGAGCAAGGCGCACATTACGCCGCCGTAGAGCACACACCGTACGCCACGCCAATGTAGCGCGGAGAGGCAAGCATTGCATTCAGCAAGCCAGTGCTCCCAACGCTGCGCCAGAGTGGCGTAGGTTTCGAAGGCGCACGCCGGCGTAGGTGGAAGTGGGCGTGACCCCATGCAAATGATGGGCCGAGCGACAGACATGTACGTATAACGAACTGCGCATGCGCCGTGACGTGGACGCATACACAACACCCCCCTGCCACTGCTCACAACCACGCCGGCACAACTGCCTAAGCTACGTCGGATCACCGCGTACGCCGTGAACATAACGTACGCCCAGCCAGACACACGTCCAACGCACAATATGCCGGCTTGTGTTCCCTGGTGCAGACCTGTGCATGTCTGTTGCCGGGTTGCACCTCATTTATAGGGAATAACTTTACGCCGGACGTACGACTTACGCGCATCTCGTGTAGCATGCGCCGGGCACACGCACATTCGTGAATCGGCGTATTTCCCTCATTTGCATGTTTGAATGGCTAATCAATGGGAGCAGCCCCATGCGTTTAAAGCCCATATGTGCGCCCACCCTACGTCGGCGTGTGCAAGCTACGTCCAGGGCCGTTCAAAGACATTTGGGGGCCCCAGGCAAAAAAAATATGACATTTCAGTTTTTCAGTTGAGAAGCGCGGGGGGGGGGGGGGGGGGCGGTGGTTGACGGCTTACCTCTATCCTCACACGCACACGCCAGCAGATGTTGGTGTCCGCACAGGGGCCCCAGCAGGGAGGGCCCTTGCTGCATCTCTGTGTCCTCCTGTAGTCCGGTCGGCCGTGTACCATAACCGCACTGTACAGAAGATTCAGTTTGCTGTTCCCGGGGCCGGACTGAAAGGAAGTGAACACTCAATGTGTGCACTTCCTGTCAGTCCGGCCGGGAACAGGAACCTGATTCTCCTGTACCGCGCGGTTATGGTACACGGCCGACTGGACTGCAGGAGGACGCAGCGGTGCGGCAAGGGCCCTCCCTGCTGGGGCCCCTGGCCAGCTCGGGGGCCCCTGGCCAGCTCGGGGCCCCAGGCAAATGCTTGCTTTGCCTGTCGGGTTCTGACGGGCCTGGCTACGTCGGCGGGGTATAGCCTGTTTTTAGGCGCATGTTGGTTCGTGGGTCTGGCGCACACATACACGCCACATATTGGCACTTACGCCGGCGTAACGTGTTATACGTCGGCGTAAGTGCTTTGTGAATCTGGCCCAATATGTCCAGCTGATATCTGAGCTGGCTAGTTTAGTGAACTAATTTCACCTTGACATGGATGTAATGGGTCTCCTGAGCTTCACACACTGATAGTGTAGGTACGGTAAGAGGTCGGAGATAGGGGAGATCCAGCAATGGGAGTGTGGGAGAATGTGGACAGTACAGAGAAGAAGCAGGGAGGGAGAAGTGCAGAGACAAACAAAGAGGGTAGACTGTATTCATATGTAAACTGTCATGAGAAGCTTTCTAAAGAAGCTATGGAAACATCCCTTCTCCTCACAGATTGGCTGTGAGTCACTCTCCTTTATCTAATGTGGGTTTCCCCCCTCAGACATTCCTCCTCACTAAAAGCTTCTCAAACATCACAAAGAGTCAGAATGAAACTGGAGAAAGGCGAAAGCTTTAACCTCTGCGTAGCCGGGCCTGGAACGTATAAATTGCCATCGATGTTCTTGTACAGCAATGGTGCACATTTCCAGAACCTCTGCTTCAATAAAGCACTGCAATAGTCTTCTAAATAAATACAAATATGGAAACTGTAACTTATTACAGGTACTTGTATATCACTGTCAATTTACACAAATCACACTTATGCCGCGTACATACGATAATTTTTCGGCATGTAAAAAACAAAGTTTTTAAAAAATGTAATTTAAAATGATCGTGTGTGGGCTTCACGTTATTTTTCGGGTTCTGAAAAATGAAAAAATTCGAACATGCTGCATTTTTTAACAACGTTTTAAACGGTGTCGTTTTTCGGGTTGTAAAAAATGACCACGCGTCGGCTAAAACGACGTTAAAAACCCGCGCATGCTCAGAAGCAAGTTATGAGACGGGAGCGCTCATTCTGGTAAAACTACCGTTCGTAATGGAGTAAGCACATTCATCACGCTGTAACAGACAGAAAAGTGCAAATCGTCTTTTACTAACACTAAATAAGCTAAAGGGTGACGTAATCCGAATGGAACTTCCCCTTTATAGTGCCGTCGTACGTGTTGTACGTCACCGCGCTTTGCTAGAGCATTTTTTTTAAACGTCATTTAAAATGACCGTGTGTGGGGAAAACTTTGTTTTATGTCTTCTGAAAAACCAAAAAAATATTCGAGCATACTTCAATTTTTTATGTCGTTTTTCAAAACGTCGTATTTTGTGTCATTTAAAATGACCGTGTGTAGCTAAAACAACGTTTAAAACAACGTTTTTAAACCCGCGCATGCTCAGAAGCAAGTTAGGACGCGAGTTTGAATGGAACAGAGTGCCGTCGTACGTGCTGAACGTAACCGCGCTTTGCAAGAGCTTTGGGAAAAAACTATGGTGTGTATGCTACGTCGTTTTTGAAAATGAAGTTTGAAAAACGTCGGTTTTTTTCATGCTAAAAAACAACGTTTTTTTTTCATCACAAAAAACGACTGTCTGTATGCGGCATTAGATCCCTAAATCACATAGCAAGTAAGGCCCGGAGCGAGAGAAAATAAAATTAAAGATAGTGCAGGATTTGGACCCCCCTGTACTGCGCAGACGCGGCTCTTGCGCAGTGCAAACCTCAACCGAGCCTACCGAGCCTCCGAAAATAGCCGAACATGTAGAGCTGAGAGTTGGCTCTTCATGGTGCATGTGCAATGCCTATCACACATATGCCGCACGCTCCCGATGCTAGTGCTACTCTGCAAGGAGTGGGGGTGATTTTAACAATAAATTACACGTCTTTGCGGGGCGTGTTGATGGGCGTAAAACCTGCCCATCAGACTTAAATGTGCAAATCCGCCCATCAACACTCCCCGCTAAGACGTGTACTTTATTGTTAAAATCACCCCCCGCTCCTTGCAGAGTAGCACTAGCATCGGGAGCGTGCGGACATATGCCTTAGTCATTGCGCATGTGCCGTGTAGCGGTCGGCTATTTTCGGAAACTAGGCGCCACGCCTGCGCAGTACAAGGGAGTCCTTATTCGCAGGGAGGAACTTATTCGGCAGAACACCGGCATGACAGTGAGAGAAGGAGAAGCAACTATGGGGTTAAAGATTGTAGGTGGAGAATGGGGGAGAGGGGAATTGGTTGGAGCAACAGGATGAGGAGGGGTCTGTGGCAGTTAGTTAAAGTGGTTGTATAGTCTTTTTTTGTACTTTTACCTACAAGTAAGCCTATAATATGTCTTACCTGTAGGTAAAAAAAATCTCCTAAACCTTTACGGTTTAGGAGATATTCCCCTTGCAATGAGCCGCTGACTGCAGCAGCGCAAGCGCACAGGGGATTCTCAGCTGAAGACCTGGCAGACGCCAAACCTTGCCAGAAAGAAGTCTCCTGTGCGCATGTGCGGGAGTGACGACATCGCGGCTCCAGCCACTCACAGCGATGAAGCCGCTATACCCGTAAAACACGCCGAGGTAACATGTCAGCTACCTCGGCGTGGACCAGGTAAGTTACCGACGCCTCGTTCTAAGGTAAGTATAAGGCCTTTTGCCTTACAGGTGACAAAACATTTTTTTTATGCGACTATACAACCGCTTTAAGGGATAGCTGGGGTCTCCTGGACAGCAGAGAAGGGACAGGTGACAAGCAGGCAGGTTCCCACCCACTCTCCCTGTGTTTTGTGTTGTTTTGTTTTATCACTGTGCAGGTGCAATATGAGCAAAGGCAGCTGATCGTGTGGCGGTGGTTGGTCTTTTGACTGTGGCAGTTGAGATGGAAGTGTGGGGGGCTCATCAGTGGTATGTGCCCCTCTGGTGTATTCCAGTTACTAAGGTTAGCTGGAATACGGTAATCGTTGCACTGCGGGTGTGGGTTGTCTCCACGCTGGTGTGTCACGGCTGGAGGCCTGGTATGGAAAAAGGTCCCGCAGTGTTACAAGTGGAACAAGTTTTAAATTCTGGGTGCCGTCATAAGACCAACAGGCTGATAAGTTGTTTTTGTTAAAGTGGTTGTAAAGGAAACATTTTGTTTCCCTAAATAGCTTCCTTTACCTTAGTGCAGTCCTCCTTCACTTACCTCATCCTTTGATTTTGCTTTTAAATGTCCTTATTTCTTCTGAGAAATGCTCACTTCCTGTTCTTCTGTCTGTAACTCCACACAGTAATGCAAGGCTTTCTCACTGGTGTGGAGAAAGCCTCTTGAGGGGGCGAGCAGGAGTGTCAGGGCGCCCACTAACACACAGCTCCTTTCTCTATCTGCAAAGTAGAGAGTGTCCTGACTTGCCTGCTCGCCCCCTCCCCCCTCAAGAGGCTTTCTCCACACCAGGAAGAAAGCCTTGCATTACGGTGGTGATTTACAGACAGAGGAACATGAAGTGAGGATTTCTCAGAAGAAATAAGGACATTTAAAAGCAAAATTTAAGCATGAGGTAAGTGAAGGAGGACTGCACTAAGGTAAAGGAAGCTATTTAGGGGAGAAAAAAAATTCCTTTACATCCCCTTAATAGAAAGGCTGCTCTGACCATTTGTACTCCAATTCATGTGTGGTCTCATTAATTAAGTTAATAGCAAGGGAGATGGTGAGTACTCATGGTCGGGCAGACACAAAACAAGGTGGGACATCTTATCTACACTGGTCAAGGTCAATTTAGACAGGAGCCTATTAACATGCCTTTGGAGTGTGAGAGGAAAACCACGTAGGCAGGGAGAACATGCAAACTCCAGCCAGGTAATGCCATGGATGGGATTCAAACCAGTGATCCTAGTGCTGCTAGGTGGAAGCGCTAACCACTTAGCCACTATATTACCTAAGCTATTGGTATGCCTGCCTTTACACGCACATGAACTTTAATGGCATCCCAGTCTTAGTCCGTAGGGTTCAATATTGAGTTGGCCCACTCTTTGCAGCTATAACAGCTTCAACTCTTCTGGGAAGACTGTCCACAAGGTTTAGGAGTGTGTCTAGGGGAATGTTTGACCATTCTTCCAGAAGTGCATTTGTGAGGTGAAGCACTGATGTTGGACGAGAATACCCGGATCGCAGGCAGGTCAAAACTGCTGATTTAATGTGATTTTCACGCACAACCATCTCTAGGGTTTACAGAGACTGGTCCAAAAAATAAAAAAATTCTGATTTCTTTGATCAGGAATAACTCTAAGAAATGTTGTTTTTCATTGTCTTCGGTGGGTGGGTATTATTACATATGGGAAGGAAGACTCTCCTACCAGTAATACATACACACACTTGATGTATATGTGTCGCACACCCAGACTGGCACAGGGCCGGGTCCTTTACTCCATCACCCTGACATGTCATGTAAACAGTGGAATGGAAGTGAGCACTCAAGGGCCTGTGTGTAGTTTATACAAACTAAATATAGCTCTACAGACAGATGGGAGCATGAGAGGCTGTTATATAATTATTTCATTTTAATACATACTCTGAATCTGATATCATAAGTTCGGCAATAGATCGCTCATTTTTCAGCTGTGATTTTATAGAGGTGCAGCTTACAGCAGGAGAGGTCTGATTGGATGGTAGTGTAGTAACCCATAGCAACCAATTAGATGGCGTAGGGAAGGACTAGAATAGACATGCGCAATTAGTTTTGTTCCAAATTCGTTTTTTAACCACTTAAGCCCCGGACCATTTTGCAGCTAAATGCCCAGGCCAGGTTTTGCGATTCGGCACTGCGTCGCTTTAACAGACAATTGCGCGGTCGTGCGACATGGCTCCCAAACAAAATTGGCGTCCTTTTTTCCCCACAAATAGAGCTTTCTTTTGGTGGTATTTGTTCACCTCTGTGGTTTTTATTTTTTGCGCTATAAACAAAAATAGAGCGACAATTTTGAAAGAAATTCTATATTTTTTAGTTTTTGCTATAATAAATATCCCCCAAAAACATATATAATTTTTTTTTCCCCTCAGTTTAGGCCGATACGTATTCTTCTACCTATTTTTGGTAAAAAAAATCGCAATAAGCGTTTATTGCATTTTTTTTTTTACTACTAATGGCGGCGATCAGCGATTTTTTTCGTGACTGTGACATTATGGCGGACACTTCGGACAATTTTGACACATTTTTGGGACCATTGTAATTTTCACAGCAAAAAATGCATTTAAATTGCATTGTTTATTGTGAAAATGACAGTTGCAGTTTGGGAGTTAACCACAGGGGGCGCTGTAGGAGTTAGGGTTCACCTAGTGTGTGTTTACAACTGTAGGGGGGTGTGGCTGTAGGTCTGATGTCATCGATCGAGTCTCCCTATAAAAAGGATCACTCGATCGATGCAGCCGCCACAGTGAAGCACGGGGAAGCCTTGTTTACATACGGCTCTCCCCGTTCTTCAACTCCGTGGAGCGATCGCGAGGGGGCGGCTAGAAACTAATAGCCGCGCCCTCGTCCCGGATCGCTCCCCGCGGGTTACCGACCGCCGCATGCACCGGGGGGGGGGTCCCGATCGGACCCCCGACTCGTGGAAAGGCGGGGACGTACATGTACGCCCATATGCCTGTACGTGTCATTCTGTGGACGTACATGTACATGCGGCGGGCGTTAACCAGTTAACTAATTTAGACAAATTTGTTAATTCGGGAAAATCCTGAATTTTTCAGAATATTTGTAAATTCGTAAGTTCATACATTTTTAAATGCGAAAATCAGAAAACCGGAAAATTTGGAAGATCTGAAATAACTAATTAGATTGTAAAGCACTGTGTAAACTATTGGCGCTATATAAATCCTGTATAATAATAAGAATAACTATTAACCACTTCAGTACCTTGGCTGTTTTTCAGATTTGGGGTTTACAAGACTAAAACAGTTTTTTTTGCTAGAAAATTACTTAAAACCCCCAAACATTATATATATTTTTTAATAACACCCTAGAGAATAAAATGCCGATCATTGCAATACTTTTTGTCACACCATATTTGCGCAGCGGTCTTACAAGCGCACTTTTTTTGGAAAAAAATCACTTTTTTGCATTACAAAATAAGACCGCAATAAATTTGGCCCAATTTTTTTATATATTGTGAAAGATAATGTTACGCCGAGTAAAATGATACCCAACATGCCATGCTTAAAAATTACGCCCACTCGTGGCATGGCGTCAAACTTTTACCCTTAAAAATCTCGATAGGCGACGTTTAAATAATTCTATAAGTTGCATTTTTTGAGCTACAGAGGAGGTCTAGAGATAGAATTATTGCTCTCGCTCTAACGATCGCGCAGATACCTCACTTGTGTGGTTTCACCACCGTTTTCATATGCTGACGCTACTCACGTATGCGTTCGCTTCTGCGCGCAAGCTTGTCGGGACGGGGCGCTTTACATTTTTTTTTTATTTATTTTATTATTTTTTACACTGGAAAAAAAAATTGATCACTTTTATTCCTATTACAAGGAATGTAAACATCCCTTGTAATAGAAAAAAGCATGACAGGTCCTCTTAAATATGAGATCTGGGGTCAAAAAGACCTCACATCTCATATTTACACTTAAATGCAAAAAAAAAAAAATGGAAATTTTGTCATTTGAAAAAATGACAACAAAAAAATGTGCCTTTAAGACGCATGGGCGGGACTGACATTTTCTATGGGGACGGGTGGGGGCCATCTTGCCCTCACTCGCATCCCCACACAGCAGGCTGAAGGACCCGATCGCCTCCGCCGCTACTGACGGCTCCGGTAAGCGGCGGGAGAGCGGCGGGAGGGGGGGCCCTCTCCCGCCGCCGATAACAGTGATCTTGCGGCAAGTCTGCCGCAGAGACCACCGTTATCTTTTACAGGACTGCTCACACTAAAGATGGATATGCTGCCGTTACCGAGATATCCATCTTTAAAGTGCCACCGTATATAGTCGTAAGGCGGTCAGGAAGTGGTTAAATTATAGGCATTGGAATTTCCTTTCAAATTTGGCTGTTAGTGAACGTAATGAATACAAATTTATCCGAAGTTATGAATCATCCAAAATAACGAATGCTGTATCTAATGGAACGAATGGAACGTAACAAATTAATAATAATACATAATAATAATAACTTTTTATTGTTCTTATTTATTATA
Source organism: Rana temporaria (assembly GCF_905171775.1). Classification (NCBI taxonomy): domain Eukaryota; kingdom Metazoa; phylum Chordata; class Amphibia; order Anura; family Ranidae; genus Rana; species Rana temporaria. Next base: position 439,786,027 of record NC_053491.1, read on the forward strand.
AATTTGATTTGTTTCATTTGTTTAGATGCGGCGTTCGTTATTTTGAAAAATTCGTAGCTTTGGATAAAAATATATTGAAAAAAATATTGCATTTTTTTCAAAAATGTCGCTATATTCTTGTTTATAGCGCAAAAAATAAAAACCGCAGAGGTGATCAAATACCACCAAAAGAAAGCTCAATTTGTGGGAAAAAAAGGACGCCAATTTTGTTTGGGAGCCACGTCGCACGACCGCGCAATTGTCAGTGAGGCTGCATTCACCCCTGAGCGTAGGTCGTTCGGTCGTTTTTTCCGGCGTTTTGTCGCGCGTATTCATGCTTATTTGCGCGTTTGCATACAGAGTCGTCCGACGTTTTTGTACTTCGACGTTTTTTATTTTAGCCAATAGGAAAAATGATCATCTTTTCATCACTTGTTGCTATGTTGTTAGATTTTTTTATCTTCTGCCTGGGTGAAATGTTCTATTGATTAAAGCGACAAAACGCCCGTAGCAAACGCTCGTTGTCGCACTAGTCGCTTGAATCGAGCGTTTCCATTACTTTCTATGGGAAAGAGAAACGCTCAAAAACGCCCAAACCGCCCGATTCGCGCAACAAAAAAGGGTCCGGAACTTGTTTGAGCTTCAGGCGTTCGGCGTCAGGCGTTTTGGAGTGGATATGTGAACCATCTCTATAGGGAATAATGTATTTTTTCCCCTCTAGCGTTTTTGAGCGCTCAGGTGTGAATGCAGCCTTAAAGCGACGCAGTGCCGAATCGCAAAAAGGGGCAAGGCCCTTTAGCTGCATAATGGTCCGGGTCTTAAGTGGTTAAAAGCAAAATGGAAGGATGAGGTAAGTGAAGGAGGACTGCACTAAGGTAAAGAAAGCTATTTAGGAAAAAATAAATTGTACCTTTACAACCCCTTTAAGTGGATAAATGAAAATTTTCATGCCTGGAGTTCAGTTTTTCCAATTTCTTACTTTACACTGATAACTATGGCAAATAACCATAAACTTTGCAACAATTCATTGGCCAGCCTGCCTGTAATGTTCAGATTTTCCCATGTTTGGATAACCTTGGAGTTTATTCAACATGACCTTAAAAACATGACCTGCAACAAACAAGGGGTTAAGTGTCAATTTCTGAATCAAAAGTGCAGACGGGAGTCGGGCCCACACACCTAATCCACTTAATTAAACACGCATGGTCTGTGAACCGAGGAAACAATTTCTATCTGTGTCCTGGGATGGCTGGGATACTGCAGCTGAACGTTCTACCCGGCTTTCCCTCCCTGTGTGATCTTACAGATCGTTCTTTTCTGTATTATATGTCTGACCACTAAGTAGCATCTACTGTCCACTAGTTACACAGTGGTCAGGACACACCAATGCTTCTATGGGAAGGAGGGGAAGCATTTGGAAAGCAATTCCAGGCAGCACATACAATAATGAGCTACGAATGCTGTCCAGGAAACCCTACAAATGTGCTGAAGTCATCAGTCCACTCATAGTCATCAGACAAAGGCCTAAAGCAGGGGTCTCAAACTCAAATTACCTAAGGGCCACAAGACAAGTTTTCATATGCCATGGGGGGCCGCATGCAAACTTTCAAACTTCAAAAACAACAGTACTGGTGTCAGCGAACACATTATTAACCCCCAGCACTGGTGTAAGTCAGGGTTTGACAAATTTGCTTGGAATCTAGGAGCCAGCTAAAAAAGTTAGGAGCCAGAAAACGCACCCCGTCTCGACGAGCTTGTGCGCAGAAGCGAACACATACGCGAGCAGCGCCCGCATATGTAAACGGTGTTCAAACCACACATGTGAGGTATCGCCGCGATTGGTAGAGCGAGAACAATAATTCTAGCACTAGCACTGTAACTTAAAACATGCAACCTGTAGATTTTTTTAAACGTCGCCTATGAAGATTTTAAAGGGTAAAAAAGTTTGTCGGCATTCCACGAGCGGACGCAATTTTGAAGTGTGACATGTTGGGTATGAATTTACTCGGCGTAACATTATCTTTCATAATATTAAAAAAAATGGGGATAACTTTACTGTTGTCTTATTTTTTAATTAAAAAAAGTGTATTTTTTTCCCCAAAAAGTGCGCTTGTAAGACCGCTGCGCAAATACGGCGTAACAGAAAGTATTGCAACGATCACCATTTTATTCTCTAGGGTGTTAGGATACAAAATATATATAATGTTTGGGGGTTCTAATTAGAGGGAAGAAGATGGCAGTGAAAATAGTGTAATATGACATTAGAATTGCTGTTTAACTTGTAATGCTTAACTTGTAATACCAACGGCCACCACCAGATGGCGCCAGCTCACAAAAAAAATTTTTTTTCCTCTTTGCTCCCCCCACTTCCGCCCTGCCTGCGGGCCATTTATAACTGGTCCGCGGGCCGGTACTTTGAGACCACTGGCCTAAAGAGACCGAGGAATGGAACATGTGCTTGCCTATAAAAGATTGTTTGCATAATATATGTAGGGTTATCCTTGGGTTCTAACAGAGTTTTAGTTCCAAATTAAAATTCAGACAAATTTTTTGTTATTCCGAAATTCGGATATATGAATTTCCAAATTACAAAAGTAACGAAAATAACGAATCAAAATTTCAAACGGAATTTGAATTCAAATAGTTTTTCAAATCCAATTTGAATATGAATTGTTTTATAATCTAATTAGAATATGAATAGTTTTCTAATCCAATTTGAATATGAATAGTTTTCTAATCTAATTTGAATATGAATAGTTTTCTAATTCAATTTGAATATGAATAGTTTTCTAATCTAATTTGAATATGAATAGTTTTCTAATCTAATTTGAATATGAATAGTTTTCTAATCTAATTTGAATATGAATAGTTTTCTAATCTAATTTGAATATGAATAGTTTTCTAATCCAATTTGAATATGAATAGTTTTCTAATCCAATTTGAATATGAATAGTTTTCTAATCTAATTTGAATATGAATAGTTTTCTAATCTAATTTGAATATGAATAGTGTTCTAATCCAATTTTAATATGAATAGTTTTCTAATCTAATTTGAATATGAATAGTTTTCAAATCCAATTTGAATTTTCAAAGAGAATAAAATAGAATAGAAAATAAAGGAATAGAATAGAAAAGAATACAAAAGAATATAATAGAAAAAAAAGCATAGAATATAATAGAATAAAACAATTCAAAATACAAAATAGAATAGAAAAAAAGGACAGAATAGAACATAAAAGAATAGGAAAAACAGAACAAAATAGAATAGAGGATAAAAGAACAGAATAAAATAAGATAGAATAGAAAAAAAGAATAGAATAGAATAAAAAATAGAATAGATTAAAACAGAACAAAATAGAATAGAGAATAACAGAATACAATAAAATAGAATAGAAAAAAGGAATAGAATAGAATACAAATAGAATAGATTAAAACAGAACAAAATAGAATAGAGAAAAAAAGAACAGAACAAAAAATTAAATAGAATAGAAAACAAGGAATAGAATAGAATAAAAAATTGAATAGATTAAAACAGAACAAAAATAGAATAGAGAATAAAAGAACAGAATAAAATAAAATAGAATAGAAAACAAGGAATAGAATAGAATAAAAAATTGAATAGATTAAAACAGAACAAAATAGAATAGAGAATAAAAGAACAGAATAAAATAAAATAGAATAGAATAAAAAATAGAATAGATTAAAATAGAAAAAATAGAAACATCCTCTGAAATCTCGACTTTCGAAAAGAATGAATTTGAATTTGAAAAGAATAGAATATTATAGAAAAAAATAGAATAGAAAATAATAGAATAGAATTGAATAGAATAAAATAGAAAGAATATAATAATATAACTGTTTTCCAAAATTCAAAAAGAAAATAGTGAAACCTTCGAGTAAAGCGGTTAACGAGCATTTCGCAAAACGAGCACTGTATTTTTAAAAATCCTGACTCGGTTAGCGGGTGTTGTGTCACAAAACTAGCAGGATTCCAACCACAGTGGTGTGGGGGGGGGGGCGCCGGAGCCGAGCGGAGCCAATCAGAGACATTCGTAGCCGTTCGGAAATGCTCGGAAAATCTTGGAAATACTCAGTTCTCAAGCTTTTGCAAGGTTTTCCGAGTTCAGCTGTCCTTGGGCTTTTCCGAGGCTCTCCGGTGCCCCCCCCCCCCACCTCTGGCCTCATGCGGTATTGCATGCCATTGAAGTCAATGTGGAAGAAATTATTTTCGTTTCCATTGACTTCTATGGGCTTTGGATTACAAGCATTCTCCTCTGCCATTGGGTGAAAGCGCTGATCGGAGTCGGTCGGCTACTGGTTTTCCAGTATGCTCGTCCGACAGAAGCCGGCCAGGGTGGCATACACACGCAGGGAGAAAAGGAGAGCGCTGGAGCCTGTCCAAGCAAGGAAAAAGGTGATGCAGTCTCAGTGGGGAATACCACTTGTTGCATCTTCGAGACACTATCACAATGTTTATTGTTCATCTGATGTATGGTTATGTGGAAAAATATTTTCTAAAGCTTGTGTAATCTTCAATAAAATATTTTTAAGAAAGAATAAAACAATTATTATAATTATTTTTTTTATATATATATACAGTGGAACCTTGGTTAACGAGTAACACGGTTATCGAGCGCTTTGAAAAATTAGCAACTTTTTTTCAAATCCTGACTCGGTTTGTTGTCTCGCAAAACAAGCAGGATTCAAGCCAATGGGGTGTGCAGTACTGCATTTGGCCAGAGGTGCGGGGAAGCTGGTGACACTTGAAACAGTTCAGAGCCATTCGGAAATACTCAAGCATTTTTGTTGGTTTCCGAGATCAGCCGAGCTGTCCCCGAGTATTTCTGAGGCTCATCCGGTGCCCCCCCACCTCTGGCCACATGCGGTATTGCATGCAATAGAAGTCAATGTGGAATGAATTATCTTTGTTTCCATTGACTTCTATGGGGAAACTCAATTTGATATGTGAGTGCTTTGGATTACAAGCATTCTCCTTTAACGGATTATGCTCGTAATCCAAGGTTCCACTGTATTTAGAAAATGCGTTTGCCTTAAAAATCCAGAGGATATATTTTGTAGCAGTAATACAACCTCTCTCTCTACCCCGTGGGTTATTTTTTCCATTTCAAAGTTTGTCTTCAAAGAAGTTGTAAAGTCAGAAGGTTTTTTTTTCTCAATGCAATCTATGCATTAAGATAAAAAGCCTTTCCGTGTGCAGCAGCCCCCTCAGCCCCCCTAACACTTACCTGAGCCCCATCTCGCTCCAGCGATGTTGCAGGAGTGTCTCGGCTGCCCGGGACTCCCCTTCTCATTGGCGCCACTGGCTTCCGCTGCTGTCAACCAAAGTCAGTCAGCCAATGAGGAGAGAAAGGGGGCGTAGCCGGGCCGCAGCTCTGTGTCTGAATGGACACAGGGAGCTGTGACTTGGCTCGGGTGCCCCCCATAACAAGCTGCTTGCTGTGGGGGCACTCAACAGGAGGGAGGGGCTAAGAGCACTGAAGAAGGACCCAAGATCTGTAAGCCAATGTGAAACTTTACCTCTATGCTGGAGTATCCTTTAGTAAAGACCAGTAACTGCTACTTTCTCCCCTTTTGCAGGGTCACCAGTCTTGTCTCCGCCCCCTCCTGTAGCGGGTGGACCTGCTGGACTCCTCCTACAGCTCTCCACTCCGCTCTCCACAGCACAGCAATGATGACACTAGTAGTGTATTTAGGTTTTGTGCTGCCCTAGGCCTGACTAAACTTGTGAACCCCCTAATTTAAATATGACCCACCCCTTCCTGTCAAGGCCACTCCCCTTTCTGTTTAGGACCCGCTCTGAAATTTTTAAGTGGCGACACTAGTTCTTAAGGCCTGGGGGGGGGGGATTGGATTCCCTTAATTTGCATAGATTTTCTCTCACTTCCTGTTTGGCTATGGGGCAGGAAGTGAAGGGAAATCTCTGCAATGGGACATGGATGGTAAAATATAAACTGACAGGGGCTATAACCCTCCCTTACTCCATCCAAAATAAAAAGTGTTGCCTATAGGTCTACTTTAAGCAAAAATTTCTGATCATTTTATGGAGAGGACTAAGAGGATATAACCATGCCAATGTTGCAGTAGAAAACATATAGCACAGTGAGGAAGGTTTGTGGTCCAGCTTGATAGGACAGTCAAAATTAGAAGCAGCTTGCGTTACACCAACAGTGTAGCGCAAGCCGGCGGGGACTCTTTCTGTGCTGCCCCTAGAGTGACCACGTGTCCTGGATTGCCCGGGACAGTCCCACATTTTGCAGGTTTCTCCCAGGCACCTTCATTCCAGGACAATACAGTGTCCCGGAATGAAACTGAAACAGCCACCCCCCCGGGCCCATCTGATGCCCCCAAAAAAGGCCGCCACATCACCGCTTTACTCACTGACAGTACTTGTCCTGGCCGGGAATGCCCAGAGGAGCACAATGCCGCCCCCTGCTTGTGATTGGAGAAATCATAAATCCCGCCTCTTGAGTGCAATCACTGTGCTGTGATTCGTTACAGCACAAGCTGATTTTTTGGGAAGGGGGGGTGTCCCTGAATGGCAGTTTGGAAATGTGGTCACCCAAGCTGCCCCCCTGCAAAGTGCTGCTCTAGGCCTGGGCCTTGTTGGCCTAGGCCAGGATACAGCGTCGGATGACACTGCTATTTTTTTACAAGATAATTAGCTAGATTCAGTAAGAGTTAGGCCAGCGTATCAGTAGATACGCCGACCTAACTCGGAATCTGTGCCGACCTAAGTTTAAGTGTATTCTCAAACTGAGATACACTTAAACCTATCTAAGATACATCGTAGGGTATCTTAGGGTGCAATATTTAGGCTGGCCGCTAGGTGGCGCTTCCATTGCGTTCGGCGTAGAATATGTAAATGACTAGATACGCCTATTCACGAACGTACGTGCGCCCGTCGCATTAAAGATACGCCGTTTCCGTAAGAGATAGGCCGCCTAAAGATAAACATGCCCCCTAGGTGGCGTAGCCAATGTTGAGTATGGCCGTCGTTCCCGCATCGAAATTTGAAAATTTTACGTCGTTTGCGTAAGTCGTCCGTGAATAGGGCTGGACGTAATTTACATCCATGTCGAAACCAATACGTCCTTGCGGCGTACTTTGCCGCAATGCACACTGGGATATGTACACGGCCGGCGCATGGCCGTTCGTAAAAAACGTCAATCACGTCGGGTCACAGTTAATCTACATAAAACACGCCCCCCACATCCTCATTTGAATTTGGCGCGCTTACGCCGGCCTATTCACGCTACGCCGCCGTAACTTAGCAGGCAAGTACTTTGTGAATACAGTACTTGCCTCGCTAACTTACGGCGGCGTAGTGTAAATACGATACGCTACGCCGCCGCAAAGATGCGGCGGTCTATTTGAATCTAGCTAAATATCTGGGTTTGCAATGGCATTTGGCACACACAGAGTGGGTTTATATATTGTGTGACTATTAAGGCATATATTTAAATAAAAAAATTGTGCCCATGAGTTTGGCTTTAAAACCTGACATTAGCTCCAACCATTCCTCTTCTCCACCATCTGCATGTCTTTATGTTTTTAGTCTGTGCCTGTTGTGCCAGGACAGGATGTGACAAAAATGACAAGGTTTCTAACCATTTCTTACTCAATTGATATAAAAATATGGGTGTATATACACAAAAGCGTATTTTTTTGCATGCATAATGTAGAATAACCATGTGAAATGTGTTTTAGTGTAGATAGCTATACATTACATAGTTACCTTCAAGACCACCTGCAAACCCCACACAAGCAGCACAGCTATTACTAAAGCATTTATCAGTACAATTCAGGAATATTCCACATCCTAGAGGACTGCACCACGCTTGTCCATCCAGTTCCCTTCAGTGACAGCACTGTGATGAAGACCAGAGATAAACTCCATCCAGGCATTTTACAAATACACAGATTTTAAGCAAGGCTTTATATGGAGCTTTGAAGCTTTCATGGACTCACAAGGTGTTGTGCACCCTGCTCAGAACTCCAGAGATTGCTGACATAGACACTATGAGAGGTCTGCTCTGAACATTTACTAACCCACAGTGTTGGGCGGAAGTTTTCCCAGGCTTTGCTACAGCCTGGAAATGTCATAATTGTGTGGCGGCAGCCCTCTGTCCTCTGTGACCTCGTCTGAAGAGATCTCCAGGGACATCGTGAAAACTAGATACATATCACGTTGTCGCCACCTGCTTCTGAATTTCATATAGTAGAGAGGACAGAAGGAATAATATTAGATCATTCATCATCTGTCATCCTGTGCTGGACAGACTCCATGTCACATAGTTCCTGCTCTCTGTGTCACCCTGTGGTAGTAGGGACAGATTCCATGTCACATAAATCCTGCTCTCTGTGTCACCCTGTGGTGGGTCAGATTCCTTACATGGCTCCTCCTGGGTGTGGTCACTGTGGTAGGAAGGACAGACTCCATGTCACATAGCTCCTCCTAAGGCCGCGTACACACGGTCGAACATGTCCGCTGATTCCGCAGACATGTCCGACCGTGTGTACGGCCTAGCGGACAGGTTTCCAGCGGACAAAGGTTTCTTAGCAAGCTAAGAAACTTGGCCGCTGGAAACATGTCCGTCGGACATGTCCGATGGTTAGTACAGCTAATCGGACATGTCCGCTGGTTATGACGTGTAACCAGCGTCCCGAAATCCCGCGCATGCGTCGAATTGATTCGACGCATTCGTGGAAGCTTTGCACTTCCGTGTTTGAGAACGTCGGTGTCTTCTACGTCACCACGTTCTCTGTCCGCAGGGATTTTGGTCTGATGGTGTGTACACACATCAGACCAAAAGCTCCCAGGAGACATGTCCGATGAAAACGGTCCGCGGACCGTTTTCATCGGACATGTCTCCTCGTGTGTACGGGGCCTTAGTGTTGTCACTGTGGTAGGAAGTACAGACTCTGTCACACTGTAGTGGATGGACAGACTCCATGTTACAAAGCTCCTCCTGGGTGGTGTCACTCTGTGGTGGGAGGAATATATGCTATTTTACATATCTCCTCCCGTATGTCAAACTGTGGTATGAGTGACAGACTCCATGTCACGTAGCTCCTCCTGAGTGGTATTACTCTGTGGTAGGAGGGACAGACCCTACGTTACATTGCACCTCCTTGGTGGTGTCATCCTGTGGTGGGAAGGACAGACTCTATGTCACATAGCTCCTTCTGTCTGTGTCACCCTGTGGTGGGTGGGTCAGATTCCTTGTTACATGGCTCCTCCTGGGTGTGGACACTTTGTTAGGAAATACAGACTCCATGTCACATAGATCCACCTGTCACCCTGTAGTGAAGGGACAGACTCCATGCTGCAAAGCTCCTCCTGGGTGGTGTCACTCTGTGGTGGGAGGAATATATGCTATTTTACATAGCTCCTCCTGTATGTCAAACTGTGGTATGAGTGACAGACTCCATGTCACGTAGCTCCTCCTGAGTGGTATTACTCTGTGGTAGCTGAGAGCTGGTTCTCAAATTTTCCGACAACAAAATTCGTTCTCGTAAATTTCGATCGTGTTTGGACAATTCCGCATGCTCTGAATCAAGTATGAGACGGAAGCACTCGGTCTGGTAAAACTAATGTTCGTAATGGAGATAGCACATTCTTCACGGACTGAAAAGCATGAGGCTGAAAAGCGCGAATCGTCTCTCACCAAACTTCTACTGGTATTGAATTTCTCTTTTCTAGTGCCGTTGTACGTGTTGTACGGCACAGCATTCTTGATGTTCGGAATTTCTGACAACATTTGTGTGACTGTTAAGGATGAGCTCTGGCGTGTTCGCAAAGAACACGTGCAGAGCCCACCAGGAAGTCGGCACCCGCGCTGCACTAATCACAGCCAGGGAGACATTGTCCGATGCTCGGCTGCAGAGATCGGGAAATGTCTGCCTGGCTGTGATTAGCGCAGCGCGGGTGCCGACTTTGTGGTGGGCTCTGCACGTGTTCTATGCGAACACGCCGGAGCTGATCCTTAGTGACCGTGTGTATGCAAGACAAGTTTGAGCCAACATCCATCAGAAATGTATCCACAGTTTTGTTGTCAGAATGTCCGACCGTGTGTACGCGGCATTACTGTGGTAGAATGGATAGACTGCATGTCATATAGCTCCTCCTGGGCATGTTACTTTGGTAGGAGGGACAGACTCCATGTCACATGGCTCCTCTTTGGTGGTGTCACTCTGTGGTGGGAGGGACAGACTAAATGTCACATAGCTCCTCCTGGGTGTTATCACTGTGTTATGAAGGACAGACTCCATGTCACATGGCTCCTCTTTGATGGTGTCACTCTGTGGTGGGAGGGACAGACTTGATGTCACATAGCTCCTCCTGGGTGTTATCACTGTGTTAGGAAGGGCAGAATCCATGTCACATAGCTCCTCTTTGGTGGTGTCACTCTGTGGTGGGAGGGACAGACTAAATGTCACATAGCTCCTCCTGGGTGGAATGGCAGACTCCATGTCACATGGATCCTCTTTGGTGGTGTCACTCTGTGGTGGGAGGGACAGACTTAATGTCACATAGCTCCTCCTGGGTGTTATCACTGTGTTAGGAAGGGCAGACTCCATGTCACATAGCTCCTCTTTGGTGGCGTCACTCTGTGGTGGGAGGGACAGACTAAATGTCATATAGCTCCTCCTGGGTTTTATCACTGTGTTAGGAAGGGCAGACTCCATGTCACATAGCTCCTCTTTGGTGGTGTCACTCTGTGGTGGGAGGGACAGACTTAATGTCACATAGCTCCTCCTGGGTGTTATCACTGTGTTAGGAAGGGCAGACTCCATGTCGTATAGTTTCTCCTTTCTGTGTCTTCCTGTAGTGTGTGTGATATCTTTCATGTTAAATAGCTTCTTTTATCATTTGTTAATATTAATAACTTGACTCAGTATAGCAGTAATTAGTGTCAGTTGAACAGTGTGTATATAATATAACCTCGCTTTCTAGTTATGTGAAATGTCTCAGACCAGCATTCTTCTTTCCAGACTGTTCCCTGGCGCTCTTAGATCTTATTTGAGATGAAGTTCTCTGCCAGTTCATTCATAGTAACTGTAAATTTTTATAGCACAAGTCAAATATTAAACGGGCCAAACATAACAGTTAAACACAACAGGCCAAACACAATAACTCTTTGTATTTCTATGCCAAAATATTTTAGATCATCTCATGATGTTCTCGCTGTAACGTCATTGACTTTGTTTAATAAGGTAAAGAACAATATGGATGATAATCCTCAGCAGCCAATCAGAATGCAGCTTCATTGTTCTGCTTTTATGATAGTGATGAAAAGTGGCACCAGATTGGTTGCTATGGGTATGCCATGCACATCATCATCATGAAGCACTTTATTGACAGCACTGACTCAGTATGCCAACACCTTTTATCTAAGATATTTTGTTTGTTTAATTGCTATCATAACTTGAGTCCAGTAAGGAATGCTGAGAGTTTCGGTTCACCATTACAAAAAAATGTAATTTTGCTAAAAGCCAATAAGGGGCTTAGGGCTGGCATTCAGGCACAGTCAGCCAACAACTTTCCATAAACACTGATCAAACGAATGGGCTGGGATCAGGTGGCCACTGATCACAAGGCCAGCACAAAAGGGAGCCCCTGATGTTTTCTAAGGCCACCGTATCATCCTTCATGTTGATATTGATTATCTTTAGTCTTGAAAAGAGTAAAGTTTGACACCTTGGGCATCAATAGAAGTGGGCACCCAGGGCATGCACATCTTATCTCTTGCAGGGTGTTTCGTACATTTTGGTGGCTCACCAGCTTGATCCGCATGACACTTCAGAGCTGAGGGGGACTTTCCCTCATTGCACTGCCAGGAGGGAAGAGATCTGTACTAGGGGGGAGGATTTGGGGAGGTTGGATTTGTACGGGGGAGTCTGTACTGGGGACAATTTGGAGGAGATGATGTCTGTACTGAGAGGAAGAACTGTACTTGGGGGGAGATCTGTACTGAAATTAGCATATTTGGATGGTCTGTATGGGGCGATTTGGGGAGGGAATCTGTATTAGGGTTGTTTTGGGGGGAATTGAACTGGAAATATGAGGTTTTTTTTGTACTTTGTACACTGGCCTTAAACCTGGTGTCAGACTTGTACGTACCAGACTGGAGAGCCCGATTGAGCAGAGGGAGGTCTACCTTACGTGTCCGACTCGCGGCCCCAATGGCTGCGCTGTTATCAATCCGTCCAGCCTAGCCAATCAACGGCCAGGCTGGGAACTGAAGAATGTCACATGGACGCGCCCAGGACTTTTGAAGGGTCAGGTAAATAAAACGGGGGATTGGGGGGGGGGGGCAGTACCAGCGGATGTTTTTTCACCTTAATGCATAGGATGCATTGAGGTGAAAAAACATTTACCTTTACAACCCCTTTAAAGGCCAGTATGATGGCAGAGCACACCTACTGGACACTGATAAAAACAGATACTACACTTGATCTTAGCCCAAATGCCGAGGAGCAACGATCTAATTTCCTAAAGTGTGAGGGGAACTTACACTTTAATGCCACGTACACATGACCGTTTTTCATGACGAGAAAAATGCAAGTTTTTAAATTGGTCATTAAAAACGACTGTGTGTAGGCTCCAGAGCATTTTTCTCAACGTGAAAAATGGGCATTAAAATAGAACCTGCTCTATTTTATCTCGTCATTTTTCACACCGTGAAAAACGGTGGTGTGTAGGCTTTAACGATGGGGGGGAAAAACGCGCATGCTCAGAAGCAGGTTATGAAAAGGGAAATTTACATAATCAGCCCAAAGGGTGTCGCCAATCGAATGAAACTTCCCCTTTATAGTGCTGTCGTACGTGTTGTACGTCACAGCGCTTTGCTCGAGTATTTTATTTTTCACGATCGTGTGTATGCAAGGCAGGCTTGACAAGAATCATGTCGAGAAAAATAACGTTTTTTCCATGACATATAAAAAGGTTGTGTGTATGCGGCATAAGGTGTATCTAAAGCCAGTACTTTTTGTTTTAAAATAGAGCGGTGAAGGTTTAGAGCCCCTGTCAGGTTTTTCTTGCTGTCCCTGTTAGGAAGATTTCTGCTCTTTGTTTGACCACTGTCACCAAGACAAAAAATCCAAAATTTTAAATTGTCAACAGAGCAAGAACAGAAAAAATCTCATGCCACGTACACACGACCGTTTTTCATGACGAGAAAAATGCCATTTTTTAAATTGGTCGTGAAAACCGGTCGTGTGTAGGCTCAAGAGCATTTTTCTCGATGAGAAAAATCTGCATTAAAAATTTTGAACCTGCTCTATTTTTTCTCGTAATTTTTCACGTTGTCGCTTTTCTCGTCATGAAAATCAGTCGTGTGTACGATTTAACGACGGGGGAAAAAAAAAGTATGCTCAAAAGCAGGTTATGAGACGGGAAACTAGCATAATCAGCCCTAAGGTTGGCGCCATTCGAATGGAACTTCCCCTTTATAGTGCCGTCGTACGTGTTGTATGTCACCGCGCTTTGTTCAAGCATTTTTTTTCACGATCATGTGTATGCAATGCAGGCTTGACAAGAATCACGTCAAGAAAAATAACGTTTTTTTCCATGACATTAAAAACAGTCGTGTGTACGCGGCATCAGATCGATCACTTGAGGAGTATTTCCCTTACTTTGGAGAGAATGTCTGTCTTCAGGACAGAAAATATAAGGAAAACTCCACAAAGACACAGTGAGACTCAGATGGCAAAAAAGTTACCATTGATTTAACCATTTCCTACCCCCCCCCCCAAAAAAAAAAACTTGGCCTTAGATACACGCATTAGAATAACAGAGGTCATTGATGGCATATTTCCCCATAGAGAAGCATTACTGTTTCCTGGGGTTTTCTTGTAGTGCATGAGTCTCTTGTTGTGATTCATTTCTGATAAAAGGGATGCTCAGTATTCCAGTTTCCTGTGTGATGTGTGTAAATCCCGACAGATTTGTGCTCTGAAATAAAGGCTGGTAGGTCACATTCTCAGGCCTCCCTATTCACCCTCTGCATAGAAAAGCAAGACTTCCCATTCCGCATGTTTCTGAATCACTCTCTGGCTGTCCAGTTGTTACATCGTCCTGAACAGTTCTGTTAATCACCATTAAGACCCCAATCTGTAAGGCAGACTTCATACAACTGGCTCAGAATTATATATTATTTAAAACATGTTTTAGAAAAATTCAGTCATTTTCCATTGAAGAGAATAGACATTAGGGATGAGTCGAACATCCCCCCGTTCGGTTCGCACCAGAACCTTCGAACGGACCGAACGTTCGTGCGAACATTTAGAACCCCATTGAAGTCTATGGGAATCGAACATTCGAATTCAAAAGTGCTCATTTTAAAGCCTAATATGCAAGTTATTGTTGTAAAACGTCTTTGAGAACCTGGATCTTGAAAAAAAGTTTTAAAAACGGTCGTTTTTTTCAGGACTCCTGCAAAAACTACAGTTTTTAATACTTTTTCCATTGATACATGTTCTCTGGGGCAAGACCCGGGTTCTCAGACGTTTTCACAGGCATACTATAGACACCCAGCAGGTACAATATTTAAAGGAATTTTTCATTTTTTTATTTTTTTATTTAAGCATCATTAAAATCACTGCTCCTGAATCTTTAGGTGCAAACTACAGAGCACATGGCCAGTACACACCAAGTAGCTTTAGATGCAAACTACAGAGCACACAGCCAGTACACACCAAGTAGCTTTAGGTGCAAACTACAGAGGACACAGGCAATAAACCACATAAGAATACTGCAGCTAGCACAATCACCTGCCTGCCAGTAAATTAGGAAGAACTGATCTAGCTAAACTATACAGTGTATAAATATATATACAACACCTGGGATGTATATATATCCTCTACACACTGTAACATTAACTGACTAGCCTGCCTGCCTGCTCTATCAACCTGCAAAAAAATTACACTCTTTCTGTCCTCTCTTAACCACCGCAACACACTACACAAGGCCGACCTGCAGGAGGCCTTTTATAGTGTGGGGCGTGTACTAAACTCCCTGAGCCACAATTGGCCGAAGCCACCCTGGCTCAAATGATGGGTCTTCATTCCTCCAACTGACATCAGGTCTTGGAGAAAGGGAGTCACCGCTCAAGAGAGAAATGATGAACCCCTTCACCGGATCTGAAGCCAAGGGTGCTGGCAATCCATGTAGTAATGCAAAAATGAAGGGGGATGTCTGGACAGCCGCACTCCAAAAAATATATTGCTTTATTGTAAAAATGAAATCACAGGATACATGCCACAGCAAACAGGATACAAGCTGATGCTTTTCACACTAAAACTTAGTGCTTAATCATATCTAAAGGTGGCACTGGTATGCGGCACTGATAGGCACTAATAGGCAGCATTGATGGGCAATTATGGGTGGCACTGATGGGTACTTAGGGGTGGCACTGATGGGTACATATGGGTGGCACTGATGGGTACATATGGGTGGCACAGGTGGGCACTGGGCATGGATGGGCACTGAGGGGTGGCACTGATGGACACTGAGGGGTGGCACTTGTTTATTTACTATTTTGCCAATCAGTGCCCATGTTGACAGTCAGTGCCCATTTGTGGGCACTGATCGGCATCTATTGTGTCTATTTTTTTACATGTGGATGGCCATGGGGGATGTACCTGGCCATCCACATGTTGCCCCCTTCCCTGGTGGTCCTGGCGGTCATCAGGTCCTGGCGCTCCCCCTTCCCTGGTGGTCTAGTGTGGGCATCCGGGGGGGGGGCTGCTCTGATAAACAATCAGCGCGAACCCCCCCCCCTGTCAGGAGAGCCGCTGATCTGCTTTCCTCTACTCGTGTCTATCAGACGCGAGTGAGGAAGAGCCGATCAACGGCTCTTCCTGTTTACATCGTGATCAGCCGTGATTGGACACGGCTGATCACGTGGTAAAGAGCCTCCGCCGGAGGCTTTATACCGAGATCTGAGATGAAGAGTGTCAGAATGACACCCCGCATCACCGATCCCCGCGCTGCACGCCCCCACGGGCGCGTGCCGGCATGTTATCCTGCAGGACGTCAATAGACGTCCAGTCAGGATTTCACAACCACTTCCCGGACGTCAATTGTCTATTGACCGGGCGGGAAGTGGTTGAATATAGTTTAAAACCTGTCAATTTCTCTTAATTTGTTCACAGCTAAAAAATTAAAAAAATAAATCTGCGCTATCAGGGTAACAAGCAGCTACATACAATCCAGTGAAACCAAGGAAAGAAATACAAACAAACTACAAAACAATGCAGCGCTGGAAATAAATAGTGAGAAGACCGTGATGTCTATAAAATTAGAAAATGGTGCCAAATATTATAGTGGAGGCACTATAGACCTTATTAAAAAAGTCAATATCTATGAATGTATAAGTCCACAAAAATATACGTGAAAATGAGAGTCCATATACATAAACGTGGAAAGAGTTGAAATCATCAATAGGAAATCGTAGTGACAAGACACCCACGGTGATTCTAATTGGAATGTGATGATAGTGATAACGCCCGCCACCAATGGGGAGGCTTACCGGATACGATGGACCCAAATGAGCTTATACCCAAAGAGTCAAATAGGCTTGTAAGCAGTACAGATGAGATGGTACAGGAACACACCAACGCAAACGGGCAACAAGCAGCAATAAAGTCTTCGCTTGGTATCAGGTGGAGGGGATAACCTCAGCTGGGAGATGGCTCATAAAGTTGGAAGAGCTTGCCCAAGTTATGTGGAGGAAAACGAAAGGCACATAGCGTGATACCGTAAAAACAGAAACGTTTATTATCGGTTAAAAACACTTACAGTTTAGTGGATAAAAAAGGACATCAATGTTTGTAAAATGCATGGCAGCAGTAGAGTCCCGACATGTTTCGCTACAACTAGCATCGTCTGGGGTGAAACCCTACTGTTGCCGCCATGTTTAAATTTAAAATCTGACCTCATTGGAAACACACCCCTAGGGGATCGTCCAATGGAAATGCACTTCCGGGTCGCCTCAGTAAACATATATTGTTTGAATATGTGGTAAACAAAACATATAGAATCTGTGCTGCAATGATTATTGTCATTTGAGAACAATTTATTATTTAAACTACACTGACCTGATCCGTTTGTAAATTAAAACAAACAGTCCATGATGATCCGGTGTAGTGGAATCACATGTAAATCCAGGCTAGAACTCGGGGCCAATGAGATGAATCACGATCACTGTGTGAGGGACGTGGATCGATAAAGGATTCGATCGGTGTTACGAGTCTGGCCGGCATTTAGGTCACGTGACCACGCTGAACGAAGGCGCATAAACAAACCGTCATTGGACGCGTCGTTCTGCTCATTCGTTCTACGTTGCACGACCCGATGGAGTGACGTATGTGATGGGCGTGTTCTCACTGGTTCTATTTCCTATTGCATACGTGCGTGTGCGTGTATACGTGCGTTGCGCTCCACGTTGGAATAGATCCAGTGCGCTGCGCTCCACTATGCGTTCCGGGATGCGGAAATTAACACACAGCCCAGGCAGGCACAAATAATGTGTTTGAATAAAACAGGAGATGAACGAGAAAGTGACATGAAATTAAACTGTCACTAGAATGGTAAAGTGTATTGAAATAAAAATTTATATATTTATTTAAGTACATAAAAAAGGAATATAAAAATAACTCATTGATTCCATAATAAGAATCACATTAAGGGGACAGAACACTAGTGGAAAAATGTGTATTGGCTATGAATATCAGTAAACGTCCACATTTGTGAAGGCATGACCAATGCCCCCTATGAAGGGGATTTTAAAGGGAGAGATTAATGAACATTAAATTTACCCAATCCATTGGGTCTATGTCCAATTGAAAAAAAAAATTAAATTTTTTTCTTCACATGCCTGAGCGTGTGAAACTACAAGGCCCAGGAAATGTCACTCCTCTGAACGAACCCCTAGGCAAGCTATAAAATTAAACAAAAATATCTATGAATATATTAAAATTAATACGATACATACTGTTATATGTATACATGAAAATCTAAAACACTGATAAAACAAGTGTAAATGAAAGAAAAGAAATAAATGTTGTTTCATGGAAACATACTATATAAACATAATTATATGTCTCGAATGGAACAAATGTATTAAATTTGTAGAGCAGTAAATAAATAGTAGGTAGGGACATCTGTGTATTTCCTAGGATTTATTAATAAAAGAGTTGATGTCCCACTCTACATTAAGGCCCAATGGTGTGTGTGTGCCCAATTCGTATATCCAGAAGGTTTCGAGTTGAGACACCCCACGAGTTTTTGGACTACCTCTCCATGGCGACACAAATTGATCTATAATGAGAAATTGTGTGCCAGTGGGGTTCTGAGCATGATGTTTTTTGTAATGCCTGGGTACAGTATGGTAAATGTCACCGGCTAAAATAAGGGCTATATGTTCAGCAACTCTTACGGAAAATTTCCGGATCGTGCGGCCAACATATTGCTGGCCACACGGACAAGTGATGAGGTACACTACGTACTTGGTTGAACAGGTACAGAACTGTTTAATGGGGTAAACTTTCCCGGTTGTTGTGGAACGAAACTCAAGGTTCTTAGTCCTGCCTGAGATGTTATATCTACATACCGTGCACTTCTTACAAGGATGGTAACCAACTAATTGGAAAAAGAAGGAAGGACGTATGGGGGGGTTGATAATATTCGGGGCTATTTTGCTTTGAAGTGATGGTGCACCCCTGAATATAACTTTCGCTCGTTCGGGTAGAACGGGTCCCAAAACTCGGTCATTTCTCAATATATTCCAATGCTTGGAAACAATGGATTTGACCAGTTTGTGCTGCGTGGAGAAAGACGTGAGCAATGCCCATTTGAAACTCTCGTCTTGTTCTCTTTTTGGTTTGACCTCCAATAAGGAACTTCTATCTACTTCAAGCGAAGATTTAAGAGCCAGTTCTATGTTGGCAGGATCATATCCTTTGTCAATGAACCTATGCTTGAGGATGTTAGCCTGTGTAGAGAAAGTGTCTAAATCTGT
This sequence comes from Rana temporaria, assembly GCF_905171775.1. Lineage (NCBI taxonomy): Eukaryota > Metazoa > Chordata > Amphibia > Anura > Ranidae > Rana > Rana temporaria. The sequence goes on from NC_053491.1 coordinate 439,805,052, forward strand.
ACAGTTCCTTCTCAACCTGAGAAACTGACTTCGGGGTATAGAGTTCAGCCATGACGGATGGTGGCAGCTATCAATTGAAATGAAGCTGTTCCGGTCAGTTTTTTTAAAAAATGTTTTAAACTGAAACCGGTTGTTTACAATGCTAATCTCCAAATCTAGAAATTGAATAGTATTTGAGCTAGCAGTGTGGGTAAGAGATATCCCCCGGTCATTGTTGTTCAAATGACTCATAAAAATTTCTAGTGTTTCCAAACTGCCATCCCAATCTTCGCTTGAAGTAGATAGAAGTTCCTTATTGGAGGTCAAACCAAAAAGAGAACAAGACGAGAGTTTCAAATGGGCATTGCTCACGTCTTTCTCCACGCAGCACAAACTGGTCAAATCCATTGTTTCCAAGCATTGGAATATATTGAGAAATGACCGAGTTTTGGGACCCGTTCTACCCGAACGAGCGAAAGTTATATTCAGGGGTGCACCATCACTTCAAAGCAAAATAGCCCCGAATATTATCAACCCCCCCATACGTCCTTCCTTCTTTTTCCAATTAGTTGGTTACCATCCTTGTAAGAAGTGCACGGTATGTAGATATAACATCTCAGGCAGGACTAAGAACCTTGAGTTTCGTTCCACAACAACCGGGAAAGTTTACCCCATTAAACAGTTCTGTACCTGTTCAACCAAGTACGTAGTGTACCTCATCACTTGTCCGTGTGGCCAGCAATATGTTGGCCGCACGATCCGGAAATTTTCCGTAAGAGTTGCTGAACATATAGCCCTTATTTTAGCCGGTGACATTTACCATACTGTACCCAGGCATTACAAAAAACATCATGCTCAGAACCCCACTGGCACACAATTTCTCATTATAGATCAATTTGTGTCGCCATGGAGAGGTAGTCCAAAAACTCGTGGGGTGTCTCAACTCGAAACCTTCTGGATATACGAATTGGGCACACACACACCATTGGGCCTTAATGTAGAGTGGGACATCAACTCTTTTATTAATAAATCCTAGGAAATACACAGATGTCCCTACCTACTATTTATTTACTGCTCTACAAATTTAATACATTTGTTCCATTCGAGACATATAATTATGTTTATATAGTATGTTTCCATGAAACAACATTTATTTCTTTTCTTTCATTTACACTTGTTTTATCAGTGTTTTAGATTTTCATGTATACATATAACAGTATGTATCGTATTAATTTTAATATATTCATAGATATTTTTGTTTAATTTTATAGCTTGCCTAGGGGTTCGTTCAGAGGAGTGACATTTCCTGGGCCTTGTAGTTTCACACGCTCAGGCATGTGAAGAAAAAAATTTAAATTTTTTTTTCAATTGGACATAGACCCAATGGATTGGGTAAATTTAATGTTCATTAATCTCTCCCTTTAAAATCCCCTTCATAGGGGGCATTGGTCATGCCTTCACAAATGTGGACGTTTACTGATATTCATAGCCAATACACATTTTTCCACTAGTGTTCTGTCCCCTTAATGTGATTCTTATTATGGAATCAATGAGTTATTTTTATATTCCTTTTTTATGTACTTAAATAAATATATAAATTTTTATTTCAATACACTTTACCATTCTAGTGACAGTTTAATTTCATGTCACTTTCTCGTTCATCTCCTGTTTTATTCAAACACATTATTTGTGCCTGCCTGGGCTGTGTGTTAATTTCCGCATCCCGGAACGCATAGTGGAGCGCAGCGCACTGGATCTATTCCAACGTGGAGCGCAACGCACGTATACACGCACACGCACGTATGCAATAGGAAATAGAACCAGTGAGAACACGCCCATCACATACGTCACTCCATCGGGTCGTGCAACGTAGAACGAATGAGCAGAACGACGCGTCCAATGACGGTTTGTTTATGCGCCTTCGTTCAGCGTGGTCACGTGACCTAAATGCCGGCCAGACTCGTAACACCGATCGAATCCTTTATCGATCCACGTCCCTCACACAGTGATCGTGATTCATCTCATTGGCCCCGAGTTCTAGCCTGGATTTACATGTGATTCCACTACACCGGATCATCATGGACTGTTTGTTTTAATTTACAAACGGATCAGGTCAGTGTAGTTTAAATAATAAATTGTTCTCAAATGACAATAATCATTGCAGCACAGATTCTATATGTTTTGTTTACCACATATTCAAACAATATATGTTTACTGAGGCGACCCGGAAGTGCATTTCCATTGGACGATCCCCTAGGGGTGTGTTTCCAATGAGGTCAGATTTTAAATTTAAACATGGCGGCAACAGTAGGGTTTCACCCCAGACGATGCTAGTTGTAGCGAAACATGTCGGGACTCTACTGCTGCCATGCATTTTACAAACATTGATGTCCTTTTTTATCCACTAAACTGTAAGTGTTTTTAACCGATAATAAACGTTTCTGTTTTTACGGTATCACGCTATGTGCCTTTCGTTTTCCTCCACATAACTTGGGCAAGCTCTTCCAACTTTATGAGCCATCTCCCAGCTGAGGTTATCCCCTCCACCTGATACCAAGCGAAGACTTTATTGCTGCTTGTTGCCCGTTTGCGTTGGTGTGTTCCTGTACCATCTCATCTGTACTGCTTACAAGCCTATTTGACTCTTTGGGTATAAGCTCATTTGGGTCCATCGTATCCGGTAAGCCTCCCCATTGGTGGCGGGCGTTATCACTATCATCACATTCCAATTAGAATCACCGTGGGTGTCTTGTCACTACGATTTCCTATTGATGATTTCAACTCTTTCCACGTTTATGTATATGGACTCTCATTTTCACGTATATTTTTGTGGACTTATACATTCATAGATATTGACTTTTTTAATAAGGTCTATAGTGCCTCCACTATAATATTTGGCACCATTTTCTAATTTTATAGACATCACGGTCTTCTCACTATTTATTTCCAGCGCTGCATTGTTTTGTAGTTTGTTCACAGCTAAAGGCAAAGAAACTAAACAGGATCTTTGGAGGAAAAGAGACTTCACCTCCAAATACGGAAAGGTTTCTTCACAGTAAGAGCGGTGAAAAATAGACTCGATACATATACTATAACTGGATACTAATATTTATAGGTAAAGTTGATTCAGGGAACATCTGACTTTCTTTTGGGGATCAGGAAATAATTTTTCCCCTGCTTTATTGGGGTTTTTGCCTTCCTCTGGACATAAGTGTGCGCAGCCTATGGCATTAGGGTGTGCACACCAAAGCTCAAACACACATGCGTGTGTAATATACCGTATATAGCAGTGGGCAAGTCAGTAGGGCTTTGTCAGCAGGGCAGAGATTGGTGTCAGTGGGCCGGATTCAGGTAGAATTGCCCATTATTTACGGAGGCGCAGGGCAACGTTTTTGCCCTGCGCCCCCTTAAATTTGCTCCGCTGCCCTTGATTCACGGAGCAGAAGCTCCGTGAATTGCGCGGGCGCGCCGGCAAAATGCCCGGCGCAGGAGCACGCAATTTAAATGATCCCGTAGGGGGCGGGAATCATTTAAATTAGGCGCGTTCCTGCGCCGATCGTAGCGCGCATGCTCCGTCTGGAAACTTTCCCGACGTGCATTGCGGCAAATGACGTCGCAAGGACGTCATTTGCTTCAAAGTGAACGTGAATGGTGTCCAGCGCCATTCACGATTCACTTACGCAAATTACGTAAAATTCAAATTTCGCGACGCGGGAACGACGGGTATACGTAACATGGGCTGCCCCTGCTAATAGCAGGGGCAGCCTTGCGCGAAAACCGCCGTACGTAAACGCCGTACGTAAATTGCGTATGCAGGGCTCGCGCAACGTTGTGAATCGGTGTTAGTATGCAATTTGAATACTATACACTGAGCACAACGTGAACGCCACCTAGCGGCCACCGCAAGAATGCAGCCTAAGATATGCGGGCATAAGAGCCTTATGCCGCGCAGATCTTAGGCTGCAGTCGGCGTAACGAGGTTCCTGAATCAGGAGCACTCGTTATATTTTAGGAGCCCTGTTGGGGGCTTTGGTGAAATATCAGTGGTCTAAACAGACCCCTGATGTCTAACTTTTGAGACAGAGAAAGGGACTGAGGACAGAGATTCCCCAGTCTCTTTCTCTGCAGCCAGGCAGCAGGGGGAATCTGCATAGTACAGGGTGATTAGGGTGTGCACCCTGGGGGCTAGATTCAGCATTGATTCAGCATTGATTTGCCGGCGTATACATAGATACGCCGCGTAAATTCAAAGCTGCGCCGGCTTATCTTCTTTCTGTATTCAGAAAGCAAGATACGCCGACATTAGCCTAAGATCCGACTGGCGTAAGTCTCTTACGCCGTCGTATCTCAGGGTGCATTCTCACGCTGGCTGCTAGGTGGCGCTTCCGTCGTTTTTGGCGTAGAGTATGCAAATTACCTAGATACGCCGATTCACAAACGTACGTGCACCCGGCGGTAGTTTTTTACGTCGTTTGCGTAAGGCTTTGTCGGCGTAACATTGCTCCTGCTTCTATGAGGCGCACGCAATGTTAAGTATGGACGTTGTTCCTGCTTCGATTTTTGAATTTTTTACGTCGTTTGCGTAAGTCGTTCGCGAATAGGGCTGGACGTAATTTACGCTCACGTCGAAACCAATACGTCATTGCGGCGTACTTGGGAGCAATGCACACTGGGATATGTACACGGACGGCGCATGCGCCGTTTGTACAAAACGTCAATCACGTCAGGTCATCATAGATATACATAAAACACGCCCCCCCTTCCACATTTGAATTACGCGCGCTTACACCAGCCCCATTTACGCTACGCCGCCTCAACTTACAGAGCAAGTGCTTTGTAAATATTGCACTTGCTCCTGTAAGTTGCAGTAGCGTAAATACGGTACGCTGCGCCGCCGTAACTATGTGCGCAGGTACCTGAATCTAGCCCTATGTGCGCACGCCTATGCCTCTGGATCAATTGTGGGTATAGGATTGTGTCATTTTTTTCCTCCCTTTTGTTGGTTGAACTGGATGGATCTTTTTTTCAAGCAGAGTAACTATGTAACTTTACTTTGTTCCGAGTCATTCTTTAATACTTTCTGCATATGGACACCCCATGGATTCCACAGTTTATACAACACACACACTACATCCTTTATATGTCACATCACAGGTCTTACAAGCCGTATCCGCTGATCTTCCCCGTATATACAGCACACACTGGGTTTCCTTTATATTGAATCACACAGCCTGCAGACCCCCTGTTGCGTCAGTAGTAAATACCGACCCACTAAACAGGTTCTATGTGTCCTCGGGGACAAACAGCGCGTGACCCCATAGTAGTGGGTCAGGGGCCGCTGTAGGATCAGCTCGTAAAAACGTTGCATTAACCGTAAATTGATTATTCAGAAGCCACTAAGAGAGGCGACATATTTTGCATGTAGGAATGTAACCTTGTCACGTAGTTTGTCTTGACATACGCTTTAAAAAGAAAACTCTAGCCCAAAGTACCATTAAATCAGAATTTTTATGTGAGAAGAAAGATGAGTCAGCAGCATAAATGTCCATATGTTGTTGGGGAGCTCAGTGTGATTTTTTAGGAAAAACTTTCCTTGCCTAGCCATTAATTTCTTTGTAGTTCATTAACCACTTCACCCCCGGAAGAATTTACCCCCTTCCTGACCAGAGCACTTTTTGCGATTCGGCACTGTGTTGTTTTAACTGACAATTGCGCGGTCGTGCACCGTTACACCCAAACAAAATTTATGTAATTTTTTTTCCCACAAATTATTATTATTATTATTATACAGGATTTATATAGCGCCAACAGTTTGCGCAGCGCTTTACAAATAGAGCTTTATTTTGGTGGTATTTGATCACCTCTGCGACTTTAATTTTTTCCGCTATAAACAAAAGAAGAGCGACAATTTTGAAAAAAAATGCAATTTTTTTTACTTTTTGCTATAATAAATATCCCCAAAAAATATATATAAAAAAAAAAATTTCCTCAGTTTAGGCCTGATATGTATCCTTCTATATATTTTTGGTAAAAAAAAAAATCGCAATAAGCGCATATTGATTGGTTTGCGCAAAAGTTATAGGGCCAGATTCAGGTACAAATGCGGCGGCGTAACGTATCGTCTTTACGTTACACCACCGCAAGTTTTCAGCGCAAGTGCCTGATTCACCAAGCACTTGCGTGTAAACTTTCGGCAGCGTAGCGTAAAGCCGTCCGGCGCAAGCCTGCCTAATTCAAATGGGGCGTGTACTATTTAAATTAGGCGCGTTCCCGCGCCGAACGTTCTGCACATGCTCCGTTTGGAAATTTCCCGCCGTGCTTTGCGCGAAATTACGGCGCCCCAACGTGTTTGTGAATGGCGACGTGCATAACGTACTTACGCAAAAAATAAAAATTAAAATTCGACGCGGGAACGACGGCCATACTTTAACATGGCTGCTCTAAAGTTAAGCCATGAAAAAACAGGCCTTAACTTTGCGACGGGAAAAAACGACGAGCGACGACGTAACGCATGCGAGTAGCTTCGTGGATTGCCGTAAAAACTAATTTGCATACCCGACGCTGGAAAACGTCGCAAACTCCACCCAGCGGCGGCCAAAGTATTGCAGCCTAAGATCCGAAGGCGTACGAAGCCGTAAGCCTATCGGATCTTAGCCAAATGCCGTTGTATCTTGTTTGTGAATCACAAATTAAGATACGACGCGGCAAATTTGAAAATACGCCGAAGTATCAGTAGATACTCCGGCGTATTTCTTTTGTGAATCTGGCCCATAGCGTCTACAAAATAGGGGATAGTTTTATGCCATTTTTATTATTATTATTTTTTTTTACTAGTAATGGCGGCGATCTGTGATTTTTATCGTGACTGCGACAATATGGCAGACACATCAGACACTTTTGACACTATTTTGGGACCATTGTCATTTATACAGTGATCAGTGCTGTAAAAATGCACTGATTACTGTGTAAATGACACTGGCAGGTAAGGGGTTAAGCATAAGGGGCGAAGAAGGGGTTAAGTGTGTCCTAGGGAGTGAATCTAACTGTGAGGGGGCTGGGCTACAAGTGACACAACAGTGATCACTGCTCCAGATGACAGGGAGCAGTAGATCACTGTCCTGTCACTAGGAAGAACAGGGAAATGTCTTGTTTACATAGGCATCTCCCCATTCTGCCTCTCCGTGACACGATTGCGGGCCGCCGGCTTCTTAACCACTTCAATACAGGGCTTTAATACCCACCTCCATGCCGGGCCTATTCTGGCACTTCTCTCCTACATGTACATCATTCTTTTGCTAGAAAATTATTTAGAACCCCCAAACATTATATATGTTTTTTTAGCAGACACCCTAGGGAATAAAATGGCGGTCATTGCAACTTTTTATCTTGCACGGTATTTGCGCAATCATTTTTTAAACGCCTTTTTTTTTTGTAAAAAAAATGGTTTCATGAATTACATTTTTTTTTTTAGAATGCATTAAGGTGAAAAAACATGAACCTTTACAACCCCTTTAAAGCTGGATACACACTATACAACTTTCTTTAGATTTTTTCCTCTAGATTTACCAAAACCATATAATATGAGGTCAAACCTAAACACTTTCAATTTGTATGCAATCAGGCAGACCCTCACACTACATAGTTGAAGGTAAATTGAAAGGAAATCTAACAACAAAAGTTGTATAGTGTGTATCCGGCTTAAAGCCTCGTACACACGTACGGGTTTCCCGGCAGACTTTTTACCACCGGGAAACCCGAAAGGGAAAACCGAGAACCTAGGTGGACATGGCGAGGTCCCTCTTTAGCAAAGAGGAGGTGCTGCTCATTTGCCAGATCTAGCAAGTAGTTCACACGTGGAAGGAATAGGATAGTAACCTGTGAGAGACCATTGAGAGACCCTGGGCAGGGTTAACAGCCACAAGCGAATGTGATCTCTGTAACAGGAGATCCATGGAAGTCGGTAAGAAGATTTACAATAAGAGGTGGAGGAATTACATCTATATCTCTTGGCACTTTCTTCTTGGGTGTTAATTCGTCTTGAAGTCACGGATACTCCACTTTATATGGACTTTATTAGCCAGATTCACGTAGGCGAGCGCAACGTTAGGCAGGCGTAGCGTATGGCATATACGCTACGCCGCCGTAAGTTAGAGAGACAAGTGCTGTATTCACAAAGCACTTGCCTCCTAAGTTACGGCGGCGTAGCCTAAATGGGCCGGCCTAAGCGGGCCGAATTCAAATGTGGAACAGGGGAGCTTGTTTTATGTAAATCATTGGTGACCCGACGTGATTGACGTTTTTAACGAAAGGGCGGATTCGCCGTCCGTGGACATATCCCAGTGTGCATTGCTCCAAGGTACGCCGTTTCGACGTAAACGTAAATTACGTCAAGCCCAATTTGCGTACGACTTACGCAAACAACGTAATAAGATAGGCCTGTTCAGACATCCATACCTTGCATGGGATGTGCCACCTAGGGAGCAGCTTTATCTTTACGCCGGCGTATCTCTAACGTAAATGGCGTAACTAATTGCGACGGGTGCACGTACGTTCGTGAATCGGCGTATCTAGTCATTTGCATATTCTACGCCAAACTCAACGGAAGCGCCACCTAGCGGCCAGCGTAAATATGCACCCTAAGATACGACGGCGTAGGAGACTTACGCCACTCGTATCTTAGCCTAATTTAAGCGTATCTGGTTTCCAGAATACGCTTACATTTGCGACGGCGTAGATTCAGAGTTACGCCGGCGTATCTACTGATACGCCGGCGTAAACCTACCTGAATCCAGCTATATCTATTTAAGTTTTTTGGAATATCATTCAATATTCATTGTATGTGATTTTGTCTACTAGTCATATTTTTTGGCACATTTTGGTGCAACTTATTGCATTAACACAGTTACACACCATTTCACAGTGGATTGTTGTAGATTGTTTTTACAAAATCCCCTTTCACGTTTAATTATTATTGATGATTGGTCACTAATACGAGTTGATACAGTGCAACGCAGGGCAGCTTTAAATCGTTGTTATCTGTATGGTGTATGTATCTTGCATATATAGTTGCGGCAGCTGTTGCACACTACTTTTTGTTCTTGTATCATTTATTTGATACTTTTTTGTTTATTTCACTAGTATTTTCCATTACACAAAACCGAGAACCTGCTTGGTAACTTTTTCCCCCTACACACGGCCGGGTTTCCCGACAGGAAAACTGCCATGAGAGCTTTAGTCGGGAAACCCGGCTGTGTGTATGCTCCACCGCAGGCTTTCCCCATTGAAAAACTGCTAGCTTAAAAACCTCTGGGAATCCCGGCGGGAAAAAAGAAAACATGTTCTCATTTTTCCCGCTGGGATTCCCAGCGGTTTTTCTGTTGGGAAAACTGCTATGGAGCGTACACACGGCCGGTTTTTCTGGCCAAAAGCTGTCATGGCAGTTTTCCCGATGGGAAAACCGGTCGTGTGTAATTTTTCGGCATTAAAAAAAACGTTGTTTTTCAAAAACGTCATTTAAAATGATCGTGTGTGGGCTTCACATAATTTTTTGGGTTCTGAAAAACAACAACAATTGTTTTCGAACATGCTGCATTTTTTAACATCGTTTTAAACTATGTCGTTTTTCGGGTTGTAAAAAATGATCGTGTGTGGGCTAAAACGACGTAAAAAACCCGGGCATGCCCAGAAGCGAGTTATAAAACGGGAGCGCTCGTTCTGGTAAAACTACCGTTCATAATGGAGTAAGCACATTCATCACGCTGTAACAGACAGAAAAGCGCGAATCGTCTTTTACTAACAGGAAATCAGCTAAAGCAGCCCAAAGGCGAATGGAACTTCCCCTTTATAGTGCCGTTGTACATGTTGTACGTCACCGCGCTTTGCTAGATAATTTTTTAAAAACGATGGTGTGTGGGCAACATCGTTTTAATGATGAAGTTGGGAAAACGTTGCTTTTTCGTCGAAAAAACAACGTTTTTTTCATGCTGAAAAATGATCGTGTGTACGCGGCATAAGAGTTTGAATGACAGCAGAGTTAATATCATGGATATATCATGGATATAATGTATAGATATATTCCCATGGACACTGCACCAGACTTTGGAATTATATTCATTGGAATAAATGGAGAACATCATGTTTGAATGGCAATATCTCAGATGTCCCTGAAGACTGCCCATGCCCCACTCAACTTCAAAATATAGACACGTTTTTTTGGTTGAGGTTGTTCTTCAGCCCAAACCTGCATTCGTAAAATACACAATAATGATAATAACTAGAAACAAAACTGAAGTATGTAATGAAAGCAACATTAGACACGTAGGCTTTGGCCTATTTAGATGATAATCTGTGGTTTTATTAAGTACAGTGATTGTTTATGTTTCCTTTTATTCTTGTTTTGTTATTATCTTCTTCTTTTTTTTCAGCGATCGCATATGTTTCCATTTATCCATCAAAGTCCAGAATTTGGCCGAGGCTCCGAGAGCCCGAGGCAAGCTGTTCGCGGCTACAACTGACATGCCTGCATTTTTTCTCATGAATTTTTAATTGTGTGTTCTATCCGTTTCCTTATTATAAGTAAAGTTGTTCACTTTAATAGCTTAATAGGTCATTCATTACAAATAAAATATGCCACTGTTTACAAACAGATTAAGAAGCTGACTTCTACCATGAAAATTTGAAGGGGTCTTTTAGCCAGGAAAATGAGAGATAATGTTATCAGGGATGTGTGTTTTAGATTAGAGGTAGACCGATATGGGTTTTTCTCTGGCCGATGCCGATATTTAGAAATCTGGGCGGCCGATGGCCGATATATGATGCAGATTTTTGTGGCCGATATTTTAGGCCGATTTTTATTTTTTATTGGTGGCACTGGCTCGTGGCACTGGATGGCACTAATTGGCACTGGAAGGAAGATGGCACTAGCAGAAGGCACTTATTAGCACTGGCAGGTTGCACTGGATGGCACTGAAAGATGGTACTAGCAGGTGGCACTGATTGGCAGATGGCACTGGTTGATGGCACTGGCAGGTGGCACTGGGTGGCAATAGTTAGCACTGTTTGGCATTGGCAGGTGGCACTTATGGCTTTAGTTGGCACTGGTAGGTGGCACTGGATCGCACTGGCAGGTGGCACTGGATGGAAGGTGGCACTTACTGGCACTGGATGGTGCCACTAGTATTGGCACTGGCAGGTGGCATTGGCGGATGACACTGGATGGAAGGTGGCACTAATTGGCACTGGATGGTGGCACTGGTATTGGCACTGGCAGGTGGCATTGGCGGATGGCACTGATGGAAGGTGGCACTAATTGGCACTGGATGGTGGCACTGGTATTGGCACTGGCCGGTGGCATTGGCACTGATGGAAGGTGGCACTAATTGGCACTGGATGGTGGCACTGGTATTGGCACTGGCATGTGGCATTGGTGGATGGCACTGGATGGTGGCGCTGGTATTGTTACTGGCAGATGGCAAGTGGCACTGGCGCAAAAAAATGGTGTCACCCCCCCCCCCTCAGTACAGACCCCCTCTCCCTCCAGTATAGACACCCCCCCTGCCCCCCGTAGTACAGACACCAGAGCGGTGTGTGTCCCACGAGCGCGGGCCCCACCTCTCTGTGGGCGTTAACAGAGGAGGGACGCCGCGCTGGGTGTACCAAGATAGCCGCGGCTCCAGAGCTAGGCCGAAGCCGCGGTCTTTCCTGATGCTGTGACCGCGGCGGCAATCCGCGGATTGCCGCCGCGGTCACAGCATCAGGAAAGGCCGCGGCTCCGGCCTAGCTCCGGAGCCGTGGCATCGCTAGCGGGAATTGTAAAATATCGGCCCGATTTGGATAAAAATCAGCCGATGCCGATTTCTCCAAAACGGCCAAATATCGGCCGATATATCGGCCTGACGATATATCGGTCGACCTCTATTTTAGATATTGGAGAACATGTTTACAGAGCTCTCCAAATCCAACACTTTTTGCGACCAGTCCTGCCAGACATTATAAATGAAAAAATCAGTTACAGACTTACATAGATTTGCCACCCTGCCAACCTTCCATAGCACTACACAGATTGGATTTCAGACTATTGAAATGGTACATCCTGCCTGCAGAAGGCTGCTGGCATCATTCTCCCAGGACGTTCTTTTGAGGCAGACCTTGAAAGACCATACATAGGCACAGCCACTTGTCTAGAGCTCAAGAATTGCTCTTAAAGAGAAACTGTAATGGTTTTAGTTTCATTTTATTTTAAACCTATCTCCAGTAAAACAAAAAATCGACCCTAAAGCTGGCCAAAGACGGATTCTAATTTGGCTGGTTTAGCAGGAACTGGACAAATTCCGATCCGTCTATGAGCAGGGTGGTTGTGTTGAAGTCAATCCCTCGATCAACTTCAGTACAACTGGCCTATTGTTTTTCTTTTATTTATTTTTTCAGATCCATGCTGGCGGCTATAGCTGTTAGCAGTGATCATTGTATTCTGCCGGTGGGAAGGCTCCATGCTCCATTGCTGGCAGAACACAATAGTGCTGCTGGAGGATTTCCCCCATCAACTGACTGTATTGATAGGGGAATCAAGCAATTTTCTTTCCTTTAACCTGTGATCAAAGGAAAGAAAATTGCATAATGTATGGCCTGCCTTACAGGGGGGCTGCCCCTGCACTGAAAGGTTATGTGCTCATGTAGGTCAACGGTACTGAAAGAAATCTGTTTTACTTACCTGATCCCCTGCTTCCCTGTCAGGTGGCACTCACCACTTGTTCCCTATGCTGTGGCATGTGGATTGGCTTTTGGGCTCATTACATCCAATGCAAGGCTATGGGCTCTGCATTGTACTTAAGCACATAAGAGGGCCTGAGACCTTTGGGCCGGGATTCAGATACATTGGCGCATATTTACGTGGGCGTAGCGTATCTTTTTTACACTACGCCGGAGCAGCGCGGAGAGGCATGCAGTGTATTCAGAAAGCCATTACTCACCAAGATGCGTCCAGCGTAAATATGCGCCCACGAGACGCCGGCGTAGGAAAGTTACGTCGGTCGGAAGAAGCCTATTTTCTGGCGTATCTAGTTTTGTGGGTACCGCGCATAGATACGACGGCGCATCCGTGGACTTGCGCGGCGTATCAGTAGATACGTTGGCGTAAGTTCTTTCTGAATCCCAGCCTTGGAGCGCAGGGGAGAAGAGGCTGCAGGTGCCACTCTTAGAGCTGGCAGGGAACCTTCTAGGAATCAGGTAAGTAATACTGCAATTTCCGGTATCCTAGACCTAATCAAGCCTTTAAAGCCTTGTTAAACTTACTTTAAAATGAAGCTCTTCCAGCGCCGGGTTGTCAGAGCTGCTGTCACTCCCATCTTCACTTGTCTTGCTTCCAGGTTTGCGGACTCTGGCTCTGTGACTGGCCAGAGCGGTGATGACGTCACTCCGGTGCATGTGAGTGGGAGCTGACGTTTACGGCATAGGGTTCTGAAGGAACGGCCCGGTCATGCACCAGTGATGTCACTGGTTGTATGTACAGTAACTACCTGAGAGATATTTACACTACCTATAGGTAAGGCTTATTATAGGCTTACCATAGGTAAAAGCTAGAGATGGGAGTTTACTTCCACTTTAACCCTTGCCGTGTGTGTGGGCAGCCTCCCTGAAAGGAAGAATCTTTTTCCCCAGAGTTTAGCTTTAACTATTTTTATTCTTAAAATGCTTTATATCTGCTTATTTCTATATATAACTACACACTTTGTTTTACAAGTAAACATGTAGAACTTTAGGCAAAACTTTTTTGTTCAAGGATATAACACCTCTGTCCCATTGCATAGATTTACCTTTACTTTTTTTTCCATAGCCAAACAGGAAGTCAGAGGAAATCCCTACAAATTAAGAGAGTTTCTTGGGGACCCCCAGGCTACTAGAACTAGTGTCCCCATTGGAAAATGTCCCCTTTATTACTTTTCTGGGGACAACTCAAAATTTGGGATTTTCTTTTACTTTCAATAATAATGGTACACAGGACAAATAGATAGGGTAAAGCTCCTAAACAGGGGCACAGACAGCAATAAACACCCGACAAAAGTTCTAATCCCTCTCCACTCTATCCAAAAAAAAAGTTTTGCCTTTAGTTATACCAGGTGTGGCCAACCAGTGGCCCGGGGGTTTACGCCCGCATACCTCCAATCCAAAAAACATTTGTCCCCTTCCATCTGGACGGATCGGAGGGCCTATAGAGTAGCCGTGACTTGTCATCTGTCCGATCCGCTCATTGTGGCCCGCGACTGGTTACCAAGTTGCTTAAGTGGCCCCCGCTCTTCAAAAGGTTGCCACCCCTGAGTTATACGTTAATACAGGAAAGAAATTTCCCAAAACACTATCTTGTCACCTGATAACTTCTTATGTTCTCTGCTTGTGCTAATCAATTACATTGTTCCTAGCAACCCCTAGAGGGAGGTGTTCTTTAGACAAAACTTAAGGTGACAATGTTACTCCCCCATAGAGGAAGTATAGAGATTCAGCGTTGACACCCTAGGGCAGAATGTGTGTTAATGACAGGATCACCAGGCAAATAAAAAACATAAAAGTATTCGATATTTTAAAATGTAAGGATTATATTTGCATTATTTTTCATTGAGTTGTACAATAAACTTAAAGCAAACTTACGCCATCTAAATCTGTGCATCAAACACTTCCCTCTCCCCAGACTGACAATGTTGCTCTCCAAAGGTGTGTACATAACTCCTCCATTCAGAATGGGGACACCCTAGGGCAGGAATTACTGTATGTTACTAGGCAGATAATCAGGTAAAAATAAGGAAAAAAAGCCAGAAAAAAGAAAAGGAAGGCCCAGAGCTATGAGGAACGAATGAACTGTAGGGCTGGCATGAGAGGGTGGAAGGGGAACCAAACTGCATAGAGTTAACGTGCCCAAAGGGGAGAGGTAAGTGGTTTACTTACGTGACTGGTTGAGGAGACCGGGTGACGTGGAGGAGCGTAGGAGATTAGACTGCAGGAAGGGGTTGGACAGTAACAGTTGAAAAGCCATCGGTCCTTGGTATGGGGTATGTAGGCGGGGGTATGTAGGTATTATGATAGTGGTTGGGACCCCTTGGATGGGGTGAAAAATCTCTTGGTGGGATACAAGTGGGGAACCATCAGTTGGTATGGTGTCCTCTGGTTAGGTGTGGTTCAATAATAAGAACCAGGTAGTGGTAGACCTGTAAGGTCTGGGCAAGTGTTAATGTTCCCAAGGCGGTGTTTTGCGTTTGGGGGCATGTACGTATATTTGGTTGTAATGTTATTGTTATTTATTTGTTATTTATAACAAATGTCCTGACGGACATTTAAGACCCGGTTCACACTGGGGCGACTCGTCAGGCGACGCAGCCGCCTGACAAGTCGCGTCCCATTCTAGTGAATGGAACCGTTCTAATAGGAGCGACGCACTCCACCTTGTATTAAGCATTTTATTGGGGGTTAAGGACGAGTGGAGTTTTAGAGGGTCGTGTAGGAGTTTAGTTGGTGACCTCTGAGCTACCCTAGTCAAACATCCTCCACATGTAACAACTGGTAAACTGCAACATATATTGTTTTTGATCTTGGCTTTGGATACACTTTAATATCAGTAGTCTTATATAGGATTTCCTCCCCAGCCAATGTCCATATTTGGGTATTGAAAATGGAAGAAAAGCAAGGAAAACACAATATAGATAAATGAACATAAGGGACATTGCTATTAACAAGAGACACTTGGCAAGTCTTATTCCTGAGCAATGCTGAGCTGACACATTCGTCAGATCTCCTCTATCTCCTCTCGCCTCGTACAAGCCATGGTTGCTATGGTCGACAAACGACTTAATGGCACAAGTGATTATAGAAGCAGACACTGGACTAAACAATCCAGGGCACTTTATAAAAAGATGGAGACAGTTATATCTACATTTAGCTTTTATGGCGCCTTCAACCACCTTCTGAACCTTTGCAAGTCATGTTGCATAATTTTCTTTTACAAAATCCGTTCAACCAAATTCTGTGAACTTAAAGGTACCCCATCACTTTCTGATACTCAAATTTTACAAGTAGTTCTAAACCCTAACATGTTAATATGTACTGTCTAAAATAATATTTTTTCTTATTTAGCACTCATTCTCTAAGGTGGCTTTGAAAAAACTCAAGATGGTACGGTAGGCTAACAGTTAATTTCAGGGTTTTATCCTATAGCGAGGTACAAATGAACTTTTTTGTAATTTAGGTTAGAGCCGGTTCACACACAGGCGGCACGACTTTGGGGGCGACTCGGCAAGGCGATCTCAAGACAACTTGAGAGGCAACTTGCAAAATTACTTCTGTATTGAAGTCAATGCAAGTCGCCCCAAAGTCGTACAGGAACCTTTTTCTAAGTCGGAGCGACTCATGTAGCTCCTCAGGGCGCCCCCACATGGGAATGGTCATTTTACTAACTCCTCCCCTTTACAAACTTTTCTATGGCAATGACAACCACAGAGATGCTCCCCCACAAAGTCTTCATTAACCTGGGATCCTTACATTATCTCTTAACAATAAACAAAATACAGGAAGAGAAGCAGAGTACTTTATTGGGACCTGGAGGGGGGCCTCTCTGCTGGACACAGAGAGAGCTTCTGTTAGAGAGTCTGCTAGAAAGAGCCCCCAGACATACTACAGACATGATACAGGAGATGGTCAGGGACTGCAGACATGATACAGGAGACGGTCAGAGACCACAGACATAGTACAGGAGAAGGTCAGAGACTGCAGACATGGTACAGGAGACGGTCAGAGACTGCAGACATGGTACAGGAGACGGTCAGAGACTGCAGACATGGTACAGGAGATGGTCCATTAGACCCCTTCCACACTGGAGGCATTTTTCAGGTGCTTTAGCGTTAAAAAAAGTGCCTGAAAAAGCCTCATCTGCAATCACAGTGTGAGAGCCCGAGTGCTTTCACACTGGGGCGATGCACTGGCAGAACATCCAAAAAATTCCTGCAAGTAGCTTCTTTGAAGCGCTTTAGGAGTGATGTATGCACTGCTCCTAAAGTGCCCTTGCCCATTGAAATCAATGGGTAGTGCCTGCAAAGCGCGTCGGCACTGGCACCTTTGAACCCTTTATTTGGACGGTAGTTGGGGTTAAATGTACCTTTAAATTGAAGGTAAAGTGCCTCTAAAACTAGCGGTGCTTTACCTCCGACACCCCAGCACTGTCAGTATGAAAGGGCTCTTGGTACATCTCATTATACATCATAACTGTAGATGGACTACTAAACAAAAAAGAGAATATCTCCCCCTAGGTGGGACTTTAAAGGCCAAACAAAGTGTTAAGACATAAAAGGTTTATTGGAAACAGGTACACACAAGGGCACTTAATGGTGGTACACGTCACAAGCACCTAACAAATACAAAACAATAAAACAGCACATATGCCACAAAAAGTGACAAATAGACAGAAAACTCTCCTAATAGATGATTGATAAATGGCCAACTTGTTTCTGGAAATACACCGTCATCAGGGGTCACGGATGAAGAGTCGTGCAGTCGTGTTTTTTTTTTTTTACACAAACCAAGTCATTTCATGGGTATAGACCCTCCCTGGTTGCCTGCATAAATAAAGATAGGATGTGTGTCTGAGTGTTCCTCAAGCCCAGAGGGGACGGGGAGTAAGTGGGCCCAGGGCCTTCCGGTGTGTTGATACCAGATCACGTCCTGCCCAAATCCCAGTCCAAAAATGCCCTGGATCCCTATTGGAGTCTAAATAGACCCATTCAATCTTAAAGTTCAAAGCAACAGGGTCAAGGAATGGTGTTTCCCCCCAGTGTACAGGTGCCTTAGTAGATGGACTTCTAAGGCGCAGGAAGAGACGGGGGATGTGTATCCTATGCAATCTATCATGCCATAAAACATCTAGAGCAGGGGCAGCCCAGAGCACGTGTAAAGGGATGCTGTGGATGCAATCCCCCAGCCCACAGCACACTGAACACTGTGGCTCACCCTGGTTCTCTCTCTGTGCAGCCCGAGATCGAGATGGGAGGGGGAGGCATTCCAACTGGAGTTGGTGGAGACAGTGTGGGATCCAAGACTCCAAGTGTGAGGAATTCATTCCTGCACATCAACACTTAGCATCCACTAAAAATTAGAACCCTCGTGTCAGGAAGAGGAGCAGCCCCTCCCCCGAGCACTGCCAGCACTGCCAGGCTGGACGCTCTGCCCTATGCTCACACTTCAGTTCTGGATGGACACAAACAAGAAGAAAAGGAGGGAGGGGAAAACTCTGGCACTTTGGCGCCCCCACCTCCGCAGGCGCCTGGGTGCAAAGCACCCTGTGCACCCTGCCTAGGATTGGCCCTGTCGCTCCTATTAGAACGGTTCCATTGAATAGAGCGGACCGCGACTTGTCAGTCGGCTGAGTCGCCTGACAGGTCGCCCCTGTGTGAACCGGCTCTTAGGTATACAGGATAGTCAGCAGATCTTTCAAGTTGCAGGTTTCCAGACTTCAGTTAAATGTACCTTGTATTTGCCTTTCTCAGGTTTTCTTTGTAGTAGTTGTTGTTATAAGGCGCTTTGCAATACGCCACTGGATTCAATCCAATGACTTTGTAACAGTAGGTATGGTTTATAACTTTATATATATGATTTTGTAAGAGCAGTTGCACAGGGAATTCAATAGAGTCCTAGCAATACTTTTCTGGTGGTATGGCCTGCACCAGATTAAAAAATTCCTACTGTACATTCTTGGTAGCTTTACCAACACTTGTGCCATATTCTGGTATTTTATAATAGCATTGATTTTACAAAGTGGTGCTATTACTGTACCAAATAAAAAAATAATTACCTCCGGTTTGAGGATAATGATTGGAGGTAGTTAAAGCGGAGTTCCGCCCCAATTTTTTTTTTTTTAAAGTCGCCAGCTTTTAAAATATGGACACTTATCTGTGCAAGGTGCCCGCGATGTCGGCACCACAAAGTCAATCTGTCCCTCGTCTCTCGAGTGCTGCTGCCGCCATCTTCGGTAAGGGAATCAGTAAGTGAAGCCTTGTAGCTTCACTTTCTGGTTCCCTACTGCTCATGCGTAATTTGCGCTGCACGATCATCTTCACCAATCAATGACCGCTTATTGCAATTTTTTTACCAAAAATATGCAGAAGAATACATATCGGCCTAAACTGATGAAGAAATTTTTTTTTTAAAAACATTTTTGGTGATATTAATTATAACAAACAGTAAAAAATATTGTTTTTTTCTAAATTGTTTTTTTTTTTGTTTATAGCGCAAAAAATAAAACCGCAGTGTTGATCAAATACCACTAAAAGAAAGCTCTATTTGTGGGGGGAAGGACATCAAATTTATTTGGGTACAGTGTTGCATGACCGCACAATTGTCAGTTAAAGCGACGCAGTGCTGTATCGCAAAAAATGGCCTGGTCATTAAGCAGGAAAATCTGTCAGTCTGTAAGTGGGTAATACAAAAAAACACATTAATTTGTGAGCAATTGATTCTTATTGTAATATCTGGCGGCAGTAAGTTTAGACAACAGTGGTTACAGAAAAATCTGAGGACCAGTGTTTAGGTTTTACCCAGCCGCATTAAATCAGTGAATACAGACAGAATGCATGGGAAAAAACTATGGACCAAATTCACAGAGAGTTGGGCGCACATTACGCCTCCGTAACGCAAACGCCGTACGCAACGCCGACGCAGCGCAGAGAGGCAAGCATGGAATTCAGGAAGACAGTGCTCCCAACGCTGCGTCGGCGTGGCGTAGGTTTCGAAGGCGCAGGTGAAAGTGGGCTTGACCCATGCAAATGAGGCGTGACCCCATGCAAATGATGGTCCGAGCGCCAGACAAGTACGTTTAACGAACTGCTCACAACCACGTCGGAACAACTGCCTAAGATACGCCGGATCACTGCGTACGCCATGAACGTAACCTATGCCCAGCCAGACACACGTCCAACGTAAAATACGTAAAATACGCCGGCTTGTATTCCCTGGTGCAGACCTTTGCATGTCTGCTGCTGGGTTACACCTCCTTTATGGGGCTTAACTTTACACCGGACGTACAACTTACGCGCACCTCTCGTAGCCTGCGTCGGGCACGCGCAGGTTCGTGAATCGCCGTATTTCCCTCATTTGCATGTTTGAATGACTAATCAATGGGAGCGGCACCATGCTCCCAGCCTAAATGTGCGCCCACTCTACGCCGGCGTAAGCAAGATACGTCGGCGGGATGAAGCCTGTTTTTAGGCGCATCTTAGTTTGTGGGTCCGGCGCATAGATACGACGGCGCACATTTGCACTTACGTCTGCGTAACTTGATATATGTCTGCGTAAGTGCTTTGTGAATCCGGGCCTCAACCAATCTATAGACAAAGAAAGTGGGGAAAGGTTATTACCTCTATATGACTTTTATTGCTGGGAACTACATTGTCACCAAGACAGGAAGTGAGAGGAAATCTCCTACAGAAACACAGACAGTAATAAAATATCATTGAGGTTCGAGGCTTCCTAGCTCTACTAAAAATAACCATTTTATTGCTAATGTGTCCTTGATAGATTTCCCTTTACCTCCTGTTATCACCAGTGTAGGAAGTGAAGGGAGAGCTTCTCAACGGGGCTGCAAACAGCAATGAAGACCGGACAGGAGTGCTAAGATTTTGTTAAAAGCTACAGTTTGAATTGTACTTGTCTATGGAATTGTTAAAATAAAGTATTAAGAAGTAAAAGTGCATGTTACCATACAACAAACATGCTCAATTTCCTTTTTTATTCATCTGCAATGGAAAGGTTGTACTTTGCTTTAAAAAGGGAATCGCAGTAAATATGGACTTTCCACTTGGGAAACGTTGCTTGGCTGCATCCTTCCCTATCATACACTATAGCTGAAAAGCTAATATACATTTGTGTTCTCCCGACTTAAAGTGGAGGTTCACCCAAAAACTTAATTTTTAACATTAGATTGATGCTCGTTTTGTGAAGGGGAATCGGGTGTTTTTTTTTAAATCGAAGCAGTACTTTAGAGATAGATCTTCTCCGCCGCTTCCGGGTATGGGCTGCGGGACTGGGTGTTCCTATTTAATTGACAGGCTTCCGACGGTCGCATACATCACGTCACGATTTTCCGAAAGTAGCCGAACGTCAGTGCGCAGGCGCCGTATAGAGCCGCACCGACGTTCGGCTTCTTTCGGCTACTCGTGACGCGATGTATGCGACCGTCGGAAACCTGTCGGGAGCCTGTTAGTCAAATAGGAACGCCCAGTCCCGAAGACCATACCCGGAAGCGGCGGAGAAGATCTATCTCTAAAACAGTAAGTACTGCTTCGATTTAAAAAAAAAAACAGATTCCCTCCCTCTATACTTCTAGAAGTCTCTAGAAGACAGGAGGAGTAGCAGAACAGCAGATTGGAAAGCACTGAACATCCCTAAGCAATCAACCCTTGCTCCACTGTTTACAGACGAGCCAACTAAATTTACCTACTCTGAGCAAGGAGGGTGCTACATGTACAACTTATCTGAACTTTACTTCACTAAGCTCAATCCCCTGAAAAGAGAGGTGTCACAAGTCTATAGGGTTTGCCGTTTATGTTGGAACAGATCACGGAGATATCAACTGTACAGTGTTGTTTCAAGCTACGATACATCTGTGTTGAGCTGTTCAAAGGAATACCTGAGAGCACTGGGTGACTAAACATATTATTTGTCTATGGTAGCCTTTCTCAACCAGGGTTCTGTGAAAAACTAGGGTTCCTCCAAAGGTTGATTGTGGTTCCTTGAGCAATGGTCAATTTATGCCTCTTAAATAAGTAACCACTGATAACATTGATCTCTTTAAATATCTGTAAGGGGGGATTGTTCCAAATAATCTCAAATGTAGGGAGCATTACCAGGGCCGTTTGAAGGAATAAGCGGGGGAGGCGGTGTTGCTGTTCCCGGCCGGACTGAAAGGAAGTGAGCACTGAGTGTGTGCACTTCCTGTCAGTCCGGCCGGGAACAGGAAACTGAATCTCCTGTACCACGCGGTTACGGTACCCGGCCGGACTGCAGGAGGAATTAGGAAAGGAGCTCGGCCACGCTACAGGCTGCAGCATTTATAGGAAGCGACGGCGCGGCGGTGCTCTGCTGGGGCCCCAGGCCAGCTCGGGGCCCCAAGCAGTTGCTTGTTCTGCCTGTCCAGTTCCGACGGGCCTGAGCATTACTTCCAAGTGACCATACCACTAATGTACATTAGATGTGGATAGAGTAAATATTAGCAGGGGTTCCCTGAGAACAGAAAGTGTTTTCAAGTGTTCCTCCGTGTTAAAAAGGTTGGGAAAGGCTGGTCTATAGGTAAGTAGATTTTTGACTGAGATTTTAAGTTTTTCATTTTCTGTTAACTACATAGCTCTCTGTAATGTATTCATACATAAACTTCTGAAGGTTATATGGGGGCAGTGGGTTTTCCCCTGACATAGGCTCGTGGCAGGATGTGAGGTCTCTGTGTGCCACATATTCGTCGGTTCTATCACATAACGATGAGTCAAACTCCTCCTCTGACACCACAGGAAAAGACTGGCACAT
Source organism: Rana temporaria (assembly GCF_905171775.1). Taxonomy (NCBI): domain Eukaryota; kingdom Metazoa; phylum Chordata; class Amphibia; order Anura; family Ranidae; genus Rana; species Rana temporaria. The sequence goes on from NC_053491.1 coordinate 439,827,576, forward strand.
ACTGGCACGCTCAATTCTGCAGGGCATAATTCAGTATAAAACAATGAAAGAAACATTTAATAACTGTTACTGCATTTTACCTTTCAAGGGTACCTGTTGCCTGTGAACAGTTAACAACAACCATGTTGTCTGTGGCCTCAGTCATCTGATTATTGGCACGCAACTGCTCTCTTAGGCCAAAACCCTTGCCACACTCCCAGTGATGCAGACCATGATAAATGAAAGTGCAAGAATGATCATTTAAATTTAACTGGGGCTTTTTCAATGCTTCTTTTCCTCTATATTACCATTTCAAATTAACCAGTGCAATAATCTAAAGCAGCCTTTCTCAACCAGAGTTCTGTGTAAGTTACCCTAGGGCTACTCCAGAGGATGTTAGTCGTTCCTTGAGAAATCAGTAAATTCTGCCTCTCAGATAAGTAACCATGGGTACCAATGATCTTTTTAGCTATCTCTAAGGGAGGTGTTCAACCCAATGACCACAGATCAGGGGCGGCCAGACATCTCATGGGGCCCCCGGGCAATAGGAGATTATGGGGCCCCGGGCAATAGGAGATTATGGGGCCCCCAGGCAATAGATTATGGGGCCACACAGTATACACACACATACAGTTTACACATACAGTATACACACACAGTATACACACACAGTATACATAAACACAGAATACACATACACACACTGAAAAGATACTGGAGAGGCAGGACAGCTATAATCTTGGGATTTTTAGACCAAAAGGATGTCTGTAAGGGACATTTCAGGGACAGATGTAAAAAAAACACACATTTTTACATACTGTCCCTGGTTTTACTGAGGCTGGCAACCCTGATGGGGCCCCCTAGTGGCATGGGGCACTCGGGCAGTGTCCTAATGGTCAGTCCGCCCCTGCCACAGATAAAAGGAAGGATTATTCCCACTGACAATCACTGTAAGATGCATTATCCCCACTGACCACCAGTGTAAGGAAGGATTCTTCCACTGACCACCAGTGTAAGAAGCATTATACACACTGACCACCTTGCTAATGTCATGTGAGCTGCAGATACTGGGGGAGATTCAGAAAGAGATACGACGGCGTATCTCCTGATACGCCGTCCTATCTCTGAGATGCGACGGTCGGATCTATGCGACTGATTCATAAGAATCAGTTACGCATAGATCTCCCTTAGATCCGACAGGTATAAGTGACTTACACCGTCGGATCTTAGGCTGCAATCTCCCGCCGGCCGCTAGGTGACGCTTCGGTTTTTTACGTGACTAATATGCAAATTCCGATTTACGCCGATTCAGAAACGAACGCCCGCCCGTTGCTTTTTTTTTACGTCGTTTGCGTTCGGCTTTTTCCGGCATATACTTACCTCTGCTATATGCGGCGTATCCAATGTTAAGTATGGCCGTCGTTCCCGCGCCAAGTTTTGAATTTTTATGTCGTTTGCGTAAGTCGGTCACGAATACGGATGGACGTAATTTACGTTCACGCCGAAACCAATGACGTCCTAGCGACGTCATTTGGAGCATGCGCACTGGGAAAAATCGCGGCCGGCGCAGTGGCAGTACGATCGGCGCAGGGGCGCGCCTGATTTAAATAATACACTCCCCCTAGCCGTGGAATTTGAATTCCGCTGGGGGAGTTACGATCCGCCAGCGCAAGTTCCGAGGTAAGTGCTTTCTTAATACAGCACTTTCCTCAAAAAATTGCGCTGGCGGATCGTAAATAAGATAGATTACGCGGATCTAAAGATCCGCTGATCTATCTGAATCTAGCCCACAGTAATTATTGGCAGGTGTTTTCTGACAGCTACATATAGTCAGAGCTTTTTTTCTCAATCACGACCCGTTCAGATTTCACAAACAGTAGAAGGGTCCTAAAGGGGCATTAAATACCAGAATTGCATTACATACAGAGTGCAGAGTTCAGGGGGTTACAAAGCTGTCACTTGTAAACACAGAAACCGGACTTCTGTGTTTACAAGTGATTGTGGTGAGCAGGCACCAAAGGGTCTGAGCCAGAGGTGGTGGAACTGAGTTCCCCCAAGTTCCCCCTGCATATAGTTACATAGTTGGTGAGGTTGAAAAAGACACAAGTCCATCAAGTCCAACCTGTGTATGTGCTTTTATGTCAATAATACATTGTATATCCCTGTATGTTGTGGTCGTTTAGGTGCCTATCTAATAGTTTTTTGAAAGTATCTATGCTCCCTGCTGAAACCACTGCTTGTGTTAGGCCTCGTACACACGACCGAGTTTCTCGGCAGAATTCAGCCAGAAACTCGATCAGAGCTGTATTCTGCCGAGAAACCCGGCCGTGTGTACACTTTTCGCCGAGGAAACCGACGAGGATCTCGTCGGGCCAAAAAGAGAACATGTTCTCTATTTCCTCGTTAGTCAATGGGAAAAGTTGGCTCGGCGAGATCCTCGGCGGCTTCACAAGGAACTCGACGAGCAAAACGATGTATTTTGCCCGTCGAGTTTCTCGGACGTGTGTACGAGGCTTAAGAGAATTCCACATCCTTACAGCTCTTAGGCCACGTACACACGGTCGGTCCATCCGATAAGAACGGTCCGATGGTCTGATGTGCCGACTCACCATAGGTTAAAAAAACGATCGTGTCAGAGCGCGGTGACGTAAAACACAACGACGTGCTGAAAAAACAAAGTTCAATGCTTCCAAGCATGCGTCGACTTGATTCTGAGCATGCGTGGATTTTTAACCGATGCTTTTGCATACTAACCATCGGTTTTGACTGATCGGTTAGGCGTCCATCGGTTCAATTTTAAAGCAAGTTCTAAATTTTTTGACCGAAGGATAGATGAAAAGGTCCTTCAGTCCGTTTTCATCGGTTTTGACCGACCGTGTGTACGCGGCCTTACAGTAAAGAACCCTCTACGGAGTTTAAGGTTAAACTGCTTTTCTTCTAGTTTTAGTGAATGGCCATGTGTTTTTTTAAATTCTCTTTCGCTGAAAAGCTTTATCCCTATTGTGGGGTCACCAGTACGGTATTTGTACATTGAAATCATATCCCCTCTCAAGTGTCTCTTCTCTAGAGAGAATAAGTTCAGCTTGTAATCTTTCCTCATAACTAAGGTACTCCAGTCCCTTTATTAACGTTGTTGCCCTTCTCTGCACTCTCTCCAGTTCCAACACATCCATCCTGAAGTTATTTCAAGAGTTCCTCCATGTTAAAATGTTTGAGGAAGGCTGATCTAAAATGAGATTGATAAGCTCAATGCAATAGAAATAACTTGGGCAGTTAAATAGTATGCATATTAATACAGATCTGTACACCAGTGCAAGAAAGTGATGTTTGAGGAGGAGAAAGAGATAGTCCCTCCAATTGATTGACAGTTGGGAACTATGTCAGAAAACTACACTGCAGACACCCTCAGGATTTAGGTGATCCAGAGGCGGCTCTAGGCTTTGTGAGGCCTTAGGAAAAACTTAGACATGAGGCCCCACTCACGCTCATAATGGGAGAAAAAATTCAAGCAAGAAAAATGGCTGCAGAAAGATGCACGGATCAAGGACACAGGTGATCAGCACCACTTTCAGGGCACCCTCCTCACCTGTCAGACATATTCAGCCAATGCAAGAGGGGGGAGAGAGGGGGAGGTGAGAAAGAGAGAGGGGCAGGGCTTTTTTTCTCAGACAATAAGTACAGGAACTCCCCCTATCCAAGTCACCCCTTTTCTCCGCCCCTACCCACCTACCAGTACCGCCCCTTTTAGACAATATAGAACCAAGTATAATTTTATGGTTCTAAGTAATTTCTATGGAATTTGGTAATGATATCAAGGAAAACTGTAAAATAGATCCCCTGTACCCAGCTACAATAGATACCTCTAACAACAATGGACCAACCACAACAAAATCTCCCCCCAGCAACGATAGACTCCCAGCAGCATCAACAGACTCTCTGGCTGCCATCAACAATAGACTCCTCCCCCAACAAAAGACCTCTTTCAGCAACAACTAGGGGTGCAACGGATCAAAAAACTCACGGATCGATCCTCAGATCAGGAGTAACGGATCGGATCATTTTCGGATCAGTAAAAAAAAAAAAAAAAAAACACAAGACAAACAAAAGTTTTGTCTTTTTACATTTTTATTAATATATATTTTTTTAATACTAATGGCGGCGATCAGCGATTTTTTTTTTCGTGACCGCGACATTATGGCGGACACATCGGACAATTTTGGGACCATTACAGTGGTAAAAATGGCAATTACAGTGATAGGGTCAGATTCACGTAGCTCAGCGGATCTATAGATCCGCTCGATCTACGTGAATTAAGATCCGCTCCCGCAAGTTTAGGAGGCAAGTGGCTAATTCACAAACCACTTACCTCCAAACTTGCGACGGCGGATCCTAAATCCCCCAGCGGAATTCAAATTCTGCGGCTAGGGGAGTGTCATATTTAAATCAGGCGCGTTCCCGCGCCGATTTAAATGCGCATGCGTCGTCCGTGGAATTTCCCGGCGTGCATTGCTCCCACTGACGTCACTAGGACGTCAGTGGTTGCGACGTGAGCGGGACTTGCGACGCGCGTGTTCGTGAATCGGCGTACGCAAACGACGTAGGAAAATTCAAATTCGACGCGGGAACGCCAGCTATACTTAACATTGGCTGCGCCTGATAAAAGAAGGGGTAAGTATACGACGGAAAACCGCTACGGAAACGACGTAAGAACACTGCGACGGGTCCGCGTACGTTCGTGAATTTGCGTATCTCGCTGATTTACATATTATTTATCGTAAATCAGCGGGAACGCCCCCGGCGCCATTTTTAAATTTAAAAAAAGATCCGACAGTGTAACACAGTGTAACACTGTCAGATCTTAGCCCTATCTATGCGTATCTGATTCTATGAATCAGGCGCATAGATAGGACCAGTTTACGTCAGAGATATGATGGTGTATCTGTAGATACACCGTCGTATCTCTTTGTGAATCTGGCCCTTACTGTTTTACTAGTGTGGGGGCAATGTTGGCTATGGCTATTATTAATAGCCATAGCCAACATTGCCCCCACACTAGTAAAACAGTAACACTGTAATTGTCATTTTTGCCACTGTAATAATAGTCATAGCCAATATTGCCCCCACACTAGTAAACAGTAACACCGTGGGCCAGATTCATGAAGCACTTACACCATTTTTTTGGTAGATGCATGGCGTAAGTGCAGATTTGCGCCGGCGGATCGCTGCGCCTTACCCAGAGAACCAGATTACGCCTCCAAATAGACTTCATCGCCTTATAAAAGCAGGGGTAACTTTGCACCAGACTTGCACAGGTCAGCTGGAGAGCAGCTAAAGCAGCAGCGTTACAGACGAACTGAGCAACAACACTTGCTGGACAACACATAGAGGCGGTCCCCATGTTGGGAGAGGCCCTCAATAATTACAGCCCTCTCCTCTGGGCTGAAATTGGGCATCCGCCCACCTGAGGATTCCTCATCAGCCATAACTGCCCCACCACAATGCAAACGACCTAGCTTAGAAAAAAAAAAGCTTCAGTACATTTGCACCTGCAGGGCGGAAGTCTGGGCTGATTCATGGACTGGGCTTTGGTAGTGGGTCGGCGTAGCTCAGGGATCACGCCGGGGCGCAGTTCTGAGCATGTGCAGATTGGGGCATTTACCCCTGGATGTCACTGAGCATGTGCGGTCTAAGATGCGCTCCGGCGTGACCCCTGCGCCACGGTTGGCACTTCATTAGCATAGGGTGACTCCCAGTTGGCCTTACCCCGCCTTACGCCGTCTAAAATCCGCCCGCTGGGGCATCGTAGACAAAAAAAGTTTCTTGAATCACCTAACTGCCTCTCCGCGCTGGACCGGTGTAGTCTAAAAATGATGCACCACGCCGGTGCAAATCTGCACCATTGTTCATGAATCTGGCCCCGTGTGTATAGCCATTTTCCCCACTGATTACAGTGGGAAAAATGGCTATACACACAGTGCTACTGTTTACTATGGTGGGGGCAATATTGGCTATGACTATTATTACAGTGGCAAAAATGGTAATTACAGTGTTACTGTTTTACTAGACCGAGTACATCAGTACAGTGAGCTGGCTAATGGCTATTAAGCCATTAGCCAACTCACTGTACTGATGTACTCGGTCCGTCGCCAGGTTACATGCAGTCAGCGGCGCAGCGCGCCGCAAAATAGAAAAAATCCACGAGCAGAGGGAGGGGTGATGACGTCAGCGCGCACCGCCGCCGAGTGTACCAAGATGGCCGACCGCTCCGGAGCTAGGCCAAAGCCGCGGTCTTTCCTAAGGCTGCGGCGGCGGTGCGTTCCGCGGATCGCATACTGTTCCGATCCGAACAGGTCGACCCGTTCGGATCGCGGATCGGGCATGATCCGTTGCACCCCTAGCAACAACTGACCCCCCAGCAACATAAGAAACCCCCAGCAACAATAGACCTCCCCAGCAACAACAGACCCCCCTGCACAAATAGATCCCCAGCAGTGAGCATCAATACCCTGCAGCACACCCCAGTACCCCTTGTCATTACATACAGTCAGTCCAGGAGGTGCCTGAAACTGCGTTCCCCCGCGTTCCCGCTGAAAAAAAGCCCTGGAGAGGGGTAATAGAGAGATCCGATGACGCCGACATTAGTATTAACCATAGGCAAATTAGGCGGCCGCGAGTGCGAGGCCTTAAGCGACCACCTAATTTGCCTAATTAGAGAGCCGCCTCTGAGGTGATCCAGGGTGAGTGTCCTGCTACTGACCAGTCCCTATTGGTGCTTAGCTTTCTTTTGATTAGTTCTGGGGGTTAAAGATTGTGACATATTTACTTTAAACAAGAAGCTTTCTAAGGTATCTCACAGTCACAGATCAGTTTCAAACTTTCCTTCTCTAGCTTTAATTTTTAGTTCAGATTTGTAAGTTTATTGAAGAATCTCAGTGCATCCTGGATGATGCCTGGAAAGAATAGTGTTAACCTCACTTACACTTCTTCAGTCTGCTGGGTGAGATCAATTTAGAAAGAAAAGTTGAACCCGGTACCACAGATGACAAGCACACCTCCTTTCTGTAATTTTCACAGACAGATTTGTCCATTCATGGCTGACCTTATGATTTTCATGACCAAAGATTTATCTTAGAGTACATTTTTTAGATACCCTCAGTGCTCTTCTAAACAATCCGTCACCTTTGCAATGGCAATAATGTGCGTTAAAACCCTCTGTTTACAGTACGTGCTTTGTAGTGGCATTGCTAATTACTCTTAATAGCACCCCATTGCCAGGCCATCTTTAATGTTGATTGGACCCTGGGCAAAAATGTTCTTGGGGGCCCCCCATGCAATTTTGCTCTCCACCTGCTCTGAGACATAATAAATATCAGCCAGTCTTAAAAATCAGTTTACTGTATCAGATCAGGCAGTGATTGCGATTGGTTGCCAGAGGTTACAGCATATTATTACCACTTACTGACTGGTTGCTAGAGGTTACAGCACACATTACACGTCACTGATTAGTTGCTAGAGGTTACAGCATATGATTTCTTCTTGTTGATTGGTTGCTAGAGATTACTGTACAGTAATACTGCTTATGGATTGGTTGATAGAGGTTACAGCACATCATCTCTTCACTGCAGAGGGGCATGATATACCTATGAATACCGCCTGTAATTAAATATGTGTAGCGCCTGGTTACTTCAAAGTACCGGTGCTATTTAAATTTAGAGGGAGATCAAAGTGTAGTTAAACTCTGATCTGGTTAAAATGTTCAAATTTGGTCTCTGTCTCAGCTTGCCTGTGCTGTGGGCTCATTCTGTTGTGCTGGGGTGTTCTTCCCACCTCAGTGCAGTAGATGGCAGCAGTGGAGTCAAGGTTTGGGTTCTCTTCCCCAGCAGCCAATCAGGAGGGTTGAGCCTCGCTGTGCATGCTGGGGGAGGGTATTTATGGGGCAGACACCATTAGTTCTGGGTCTTTTCTTCAAGTGCGGCATCTACCTTTAGGGTGTCTGCTCCACGGCACCATGGCGTGCCATGCAGAGTTCCTGGTTCTGGGACTAGGCTGGTCCAGAACATTTAAGTCGTGGCCGGGAGCCCAGTGGTCAACTGGGTTCCCAATCCTGAAGATCCCAAGCGGTATAGCTGTTCCGTGGGGAGTCCATCTGAGAAAAGCCAATGAGAGGCTGGCGATCCAATAGGGTCTCGACAATCCACCGGGGATTGAGGTATCCGGACACTGAGAGGCTGGTCACCTGTCAGTGAGTACCTGAAGGCAATTTGAAGGAGATTCAGGCGTAATTCTTCTAAGGAGGATTGCCTCCATATTTGCAATCAGTGATGGCCTGTGGCAGAGGTGTCTCCCTGAAGTCCATCCAGGAGGGTCTGTGGCAGAGACTTTTCCTCAAATGCAAGTTCATTCCAAGGAGGGCCTGTGGCAAAGACTTTTCCTCAAAAGGTTTAAGTGATACTCTGGCTGCCAGGTCAGTGAGAGAGGCCTGTCCAGGTACGCTAAGCCCACTCAAGCAGGAGTGGCACAGAGAAGTGTTACACATGGGAGCAGGACTGTTTCCCTATTGCTACGCCTGAATTTGCTATTCTCCTTCTTCCTTCAACTCTACTTTCCTCACCACAAGTTTTATTGTTTTTACCCGGCTGGGTAATAAAGAGCACAGCAAAAGACACTTGTTGCGGACATTCCTTTACTTCTGCTATGTGCACCGGGCCCCACAACAATGACAGGGCACAGCAGCTGCCCCCTTTGCCCTGCCTCCCCATGATGAGGGCATGTGGCCTGGTACGGTTCAGGAGGGGGGGGGCTCTCTGTCTCCCCCCTTTTTTCTGCGGCCGGCCAGGTTGCGTGCTCGGATAAGGGTTCTGGTGTGGATATTTGGGGGAACTACACACCATTTGTTTTTATTTGGGGTGGAGTTCCCCTTAAAATCCACACCAGACATGAAGGGTCTAAAATGGATATTTGGGGGGGACCCCACGTCATTTCTTTTTTTATTATGAATGAATTCTCTCTGAATTGCCGGGAGCCGACAATTCATTATAGCCGCGAGTCATTTTTAAATTACTTTTTTTCCTTCATAAATGACACTTTGTGCAGAGACAGTTCTAAGTACGGGAAACATGCGCTATTTCACATGCATACTTTACACCCCCCCCAGGTACGAAATTTAAAGGAATATTTCACTTTTATTGTTTCACTTTAAGCATTTTTAAATTCACTGGTCCCGAAAAAAAATGCAGTTTTTAAACCTTTTTTTTGCATTGATACATGTCCCCTGGGGCAGGACCCGGGTCCCCAAGCACTTTTTAGGACAATAACTTGCATATTAGCCTTTAAAATTAGCACTTTAGATTTCAAACGTTCGAGTCCCATAGACTTTAACAGGGTTCTAAAATTCACACGAACATTTGGTGTGTTCGCAGGTTCTGGTGCGAACCGAACAGGGGGGTGTCCGGCTCATCCCTAATGGGGAGAGTCTATAACCCTGTGTAAGCTATGACTTGAGCAACTCATAGCTTAAACATAGAAGTTTATCCTGCTCTGAACAGCAACTGCGTGATGGAAAAGAGATGATATGCTTGTAGGAGAGGGATTAAAGTGATCTTGTTGCTTTGTTTTAGATGGGCAAAGAAGAGGTTCATTTTTAAGTGGCAACAGAGATCAGATGGATGCTAGCCTACAGAGATCAGATGGATGCTAGCCTACAGAGATCAGATGGATGCTAACCTACAGAGCTCAGATGTATGCTAGTAACAGTTGCCTAATCCAGCCATCAAAGGATCTTTCTAATAATTAAAGGATGTAGATGATTTTACAAACATGCACACTTGTATAAGGTCGCCAACACAAAGGACCTTTAATAAGCCAGAAATAATATTAAGCTAGAGAGGAGGGGGTGGATATAAGACAATGAAGGTCTACACGTGATTGCACGTAGAACAGTTGAAAATTATGTTTTGCCTTTATATCACCGTTACTTTACTCATCTCGTGTGTCCCCCCTTTCCCCTTCGCTTACTGGCTTCAGGAGCGGCCTTTGAGGGAACCAGGACCATTCTCCTTGCTTCATCCGTGATGAGCGAATGTACTGAGCCAGGCGAGTAATGATCGTGGAGCCGCCTCCTTCTGCAACCACGACACCCGAATTAGTAGCTGAGGTAGATGCTTGGGCCTTCATAATAGGGATAGAGGGTACCGGCACCACCTGTTCCGGACTATCGCTCACTGTGGGTGTCTCCGAAGGTGTGATGGTAGCGGGAACTAACGCTTTCGCTGCAGTGTCTGCAAGCATGCCAGACAGGTCCGGTTCCATGGAAGAAAAGTCAGCCTGGCCCGGAGTAGGACTGCCCGACTCAAGCAGCTTCGGTACTGGAAGTGGGTTCTTCCACAGAGGCAGACCCACGGGCTAAATTTTCCCTCATCCCCAACGATGGAAGTGGCGGCCTGGCAGCTATCAGCAGCAGTTCTCCACATTGACACAGCACCGGCTCCAAGGGCACATAAAGAGGGTGAATAACCATGTCAGTAATCGTGCTTCCAGAGGCAAAGAAACTGGCGATCACTCATGGGTTGTATTCATCCGACATGGGTTGTGGAACCTTCAGTCTCGTAGCTCTCAGATACACCATGTTTCCTTTCAGGCCATGAGGTCTCAGCATGGGGATCGAAGATGGTGACCTAAACAGTAATGTGTCCTCCGCTGAAGAGCGGAGACTCTTCCCCTGCCAACATATTGGTGCAAATGTTTCTTGGGAACTGTGACGCCCGCCTTTTTCTTGCTGTGGCACGCCAAAACTGTAATGGAGTCCATATTGTTTTAACCCTTAAACCGCTGACGGGACGTGTCAAATGCCCAGGCTGATTCTTTTGCATAAGCAGTGAGATTTGTTGGTTCTTCCCCATGCTGACATGACATCACAGTCTATAAGAAGGGTAAACGTAACTTGACACCTTCCCACGGAGCCAGGTGAAATCCCAATGGAACTGAAGCCGGTTACCATAGGCGACTGCTGCAAGGACAACACCTTAGCCCCACGCTGGGCGCCAAATGTAGCAAAGTCTTTAACCTCTTCCAGTCTATTGAGGGCATTCAAGGCCAAAGATAACTGACATCCTTCAATGTGTAGTGGGTTGTGAGGCATAGTGGGTGCAAAGATGCTGAAAGCCATTGGGCGCCAGACACTTCTTGGATGCAAAAGAGGTTTTATTTCTTTTAACAGTCCTTTTTGTATTTTGAAGGGAAAGCGGGTTAGGGCCAGGACACGCTTGAGTAGTTGCAATTTCAATTGGCAGACTCAGAGACTTCAAAAAAGATGACGGCCATACAGGGAAAGCCCCAGCAAGACGCCACGTCTGCACATGCAGGATTGCTGTCTCCTATTGCAACAGTACTTAACAGTTCCTAACACAAAGTTCAACAGTTCTCTCAGTTTCACTACGACATCTACTTGTAGTTTTTCAGCCTCTTATGCTCATAGTCTCTCACTGCTGGTTCCCTAGCTTGGCTTGGCTTGGATACTTTTCATCCCTGCATACCGGCTCAGTCTCTTGCATGACTCACAAGGCTGCTCTGCAAGTGTCACCTCCCCTGGTTGGGTCCCTGACTTGATCACCGCCTCAAGTTTGCTGCATACTAGCTCATTATGAAATACCTTAGGACAAAGCCCCTGCAGTGGTGCCTGCACACCGCTGAGATGGCTGACATCTTCGTCAGTGTTTCTTCCGGGTTTGCGGGCTCCAGCGATGTGAGCGGCCAGAGCAACGATAGCATCGCTTGCGCACGGGAGCCGCTGGTCACGGCAAATGGCACGGGTGGCCATTCCTTCAAAGAGCATGCGCTGATGACATAATTGGCAAGGTATACAGTAAATATCTCCTAAACGGTGCAAGTTTAGGAGATATTTACAGTACCTATAGGTAAGCCTTATTATAGGCTTACCTATAAGTACAAAAAAAACAGCGGAGTTTACTTACTCTTTAACCACTTAAGGACCGCCTACTGCACATTTACGTCGGCAGAATGGCACAGCTGGGCACATGCACGTACAGGACCCGGTCCGAAGCTCCGTGACCGGGACCCGCGGACCCGATCGCTGCTAGAGTCCCGCGATCGGTCCCCGGAGCTGAAGAAACACAGCTTCCCCGTTCTTCACTGTGGCGGCGTCATCGATCATGTCATCCCTTTTATAGGGATACACAATCGATGATGTCACACCTACAGCCACACCCCCCTACAGTTGTAAACACACATGAGGTCACACATAACCCCATCAGCGCCCCCTTGTGGTTAACTCCCAAACTGCAACTGTCATTTTCACAGTAAACAATGTATTTTAAATGCATTTTTTGCTGTGAAAATGACAATGGTCCCAAAAATGTGTCAAAATTGTCTAAAGTGTCCGCCATAATGTCGCAGTCACGAAAAAAAACGCTGATCGCCGCCATTAGTAGTAAAAAAAAAAAAATAATAAAAATGCAATAAAACTATCCCCTATTTTGTAAACGCTATAAATTTTGCGCAAACCAACCGATAAACGCTTATTGCGATTTTTTTTACCAAAAATAGGTAGAAGAATACGTATCGGCCCAAACTGAGGAAAAAAAATTTTTTTTATATATTTTTGGGGATATTTATTATAGCAAAAAGTAAAAAATATTGCATTTTTTTCAAAATTGTCGCTCTATTTTTGTTTATAGCGCAAAAAATAAAAACCGCAGAGGTGATCAAATACCACCAAAAGAAAGCTCTATTTGTGGGAAAAAAAGGACGCCAATTTTGTTTGGGACCCACGTCGCACGACCGCGCAATTGTCTGTTAAAGCGACGCAGTGCCGAATCGCAAAACCTGGCCGGGTCCTTTAGCTGCCTAAAGGTCCGGGTCTTAAGTGGTTAAAGGGAGATGACTCCTCATCTACTCTTTGTGTCTCCACTCCCCAGAAACTTTGCCCAGCTATGAAATTAACGTTCTTCAGTTTATATTGATCCATATTAAGGAATGAGGGAATTGGATGTAACAGGAAAGTACATACAGCAATAAAAACCTCTCTACTATAAAATAATATAAAACATTTTTTTGACGTTGTCTGTGTCTACAAAGGAGAGATTTACATCATTACTGCTACTGAAATTGGGACAGGTAGTGAGGGAATATCACTCCAACATGACACAAACAGTGACAAAAGTTCTGTTGTAACCCTTCTCTGCTATATTTAACATTTTATAACATGTGGGTGGTGGTGACCTATAAGTTAAAAAAACACAGCTTATTTCTTTGTGTTATTTATTTATTTATTTTTTAAATAATAAATACACTCTAAAGTGATTCATATCATGATGAATGAGATTTCTTTGTACAGGCGGTGCTCCCTTCTCCCTACTAAAGGAGTCCCTAGTTACCCATTTCACAAGATCATGCTGCAGACAAAAAATACAGGGTTGATGTTATTATTTTATTTTTTTGTATTTTTTTCTATAGCTTTATCCTTTCTAAACAAGAGATAGAAAAGTATAAAACAAAAAAGCGATAGAGAAACTCTATAAAACAAACAATAAAACGATGACTTTGTATAAAAAGAAAATTCCCATCACATCCGTAGCGAGCACCTGCGCGCCCATGATGTCACAATACCCTAGACAAGTGTCTTTTTTTGCTCATTGTTTGTATAGCTAGAAAGTAAAGAATGTATTGTAGCTATGTTGAATTCAGAAGTAAGGCTTTTAGTATATCAGAGACCGATATGCTTTTCTATAACCATTTGAAATAAAAAGTATTTTTAAGTGCTTCTGAAGATTGTTTTGTGCAGCTTCCTGTTTGCTTGCTGTATTGCCAATCAGGCTCAGGCTTATTTCACACTGACGCAGTGCCGGAACCACAGCGATTCCTGTGTGGTTCCCGCTCCACATCAGAAGCGCATGCAGTTCACACTGTGCTCTACGAATCGCTGCAAGTGTCAATATAAAGTTAATGACACCCCCAAATTGGTTTGCAGAACTCAGCATGAACTATGGAATTGGATGGAATCACCTGGATGTTCGGGTTCGGGTCTGGGTCCGAACCCGAACTTTAAAAAAAAAGTTTGGGTTCGAACCCGAACTCCGAACCCCATTGTAGTCAATGGGACACGGACTTTTTTAAATTTGGAGTGGAGTTCCCCTTAAAATCCACACCAGACCTGAAGGGTCTGGTTATGGATATTTAGGGGGAACCGCACGTCATTTTTTTTTAAAATTGACGGCGGGGTTCCCCTTAATATCCATACCAGACCTAAAGGGTCTGGTTATTGAATTTGCGGGGACCTCCGCGCATTTTTTTTTCCCGAACTCCGAACCCGGACCCAAACTTTTTCCAATTATTCGGGTCCAGGTTCGGGAAAAACCCAAAGTCCGTACCGAACCCGAACTTTACAGTTCGGGTTCGCTCAACTCTAGCCTTAATAAATGATCAATTTCCTTTCTGATCGATTTCTTCAGATCATAATAACTGATCTATATTTGACAACACATCCGATATTCCACATACAGGAAATGGATTTCAATTGATAATTAAAAAAGATTTTAACTTATGGTTGTAAATTATTGATTGTAACTCTGTTTTCACCATGTAAACTAATAATCTGATTGATTGCAATATAATCGTATTCATGAACAAAGTATCTCAGTACTGCTGATGCATAGCAATTTAATATTTTTTACCCTGGTCCATTAACTCATTTTGATCAAATCCAATCATAACTGAGTCTAAATCGATTGGAAGGGAAATGATGGATACATAAGGCATGCGCACAGGGTGTTCCGGATATGCCTGGGCACAGGGCCGTTGATAGAAATCATGGGGCCCCGTACAGCCCACCTGACGGGGCCCCCTTCAGCTCCACCCCTGGTCCCTCCTTTAGCTCCACCCCTGGCCCCGCCTTGAAACTGTCTCTGCAGCACGTTACGGGATTGGCGGCATTGGTATGCACCTGGAGCAGAGAATGCCATCTGAAATTGAAATTGAGAAGCGGGAGGGAGGGGGGGCTGCCGCAAATTGAGAAGCGGAGGGGGGCCCTTTACAAATTATTAATAAAAATGAAAAAATGAAAAAATGAAAATATATAAAATAAATAAATAAATAAACATTTATAAAAAAAAAAGGGGGGGGGTTGCCATTCAGGGCCCTGGGGACCTCTGGGCCCTTTAATTAAAAAAAGGGGGGGTTTGCCACATGGAGACCTCATGAGCCCTTTAATTAATATATATATATATATATATATATATATATATATATATATATATATATATAAAAGGAATAAAAAGAAAAAAAAATTAAATAAAATAATATGAAAAAAAAAGAATTTATAAAAAAAGGGGGATTGCCATCCGGGGGCCCTGGGGACCTCTGGGTCCTTTAACCACTTGGTAACCGCCCTATAGACAATATACGTCTACAGGGCGGGTGGTTAACTCTAGGAGGGCGTCAATGTACGTCCTCCCAGAGTCCGTCTCCCCCCTGGGACGCGCACACGGGAACATCCGTGACCGCCGGGTCCAGAGGACCCGGCCGATCACGAATCGCGGTAAACGGCCGCTGATAGCGGCCGTTTACCATGTGATCGCTCCGTCCAATGACGGAGCGATCACATGTAAACAAACCGGCGTCTTTTGATGACGCCGGTTCCTCCCTCCTCTCTCTGTACCGAGCGGTACAGTGTGAGAGGGGGGAGCGCGGGTGTCAGCAGCGCTGTGGATGGATCTGTGACTATTGCAGTCACAGATCCATCCATCCCTGCTCAGCCATCCCTGAAACCCCCTGCAATACTGTGCAATACACTCTGCAATACTGTGCAATACACTCTGCAATACCCCCCCTACAATACTCTGCATACCCCCGGCAATACTCTGCATACCCCCCTGCGCAATACTCTGCATACCCCCCTGCGCAATACTCTGCATACCCCCCTGCGCAATACTCTGCATACCCCCCCTGCGCAATACTCTGCATACCCCCCCTGCGCAATACTCTGCATATCCCCCTGCGCAATACTCTGCATATCCCCCTGCGCAATACTCTGCATACCCCCCCTACGAAATACTCTGCATACCCCCCCTGCGAAATACTCTGCATACCCCCCCTGCGCAATACTCTGCATACCCCCCTGCGCAATACTCTGCATACCTCCCCTGCGCAATACTCTGCATACCCCCCTTCGCAATACTCTGCATACCCCCCTGCGCAATACTCTGCATACCCCCCTGCGCAATACTCTGCATACCCCCCTGCGCAATACTCTGCATACCCCCCTGCGCAATACTCTGCATACCACCCCCTGCGCAATACTCTTCATACCCCCCTGCGCAATACTCTGCATACCCCCCTGCGCAATACTCTGCATTACTCCCCGGCAATACTCTGCATTACTCCCCGGCAATACTCTGCATTACTCCCCGGCAATACTCTGCATTACTCCCCGGCAATACTCTGCATTACTCCCCGGCAATACTCTGCATTACTCCCCGGCAATACTCTGCATTACTCCCCGGCAATACTCTGCATTACTCCCCGGCAATACTCTGCATTACTCCCCGGCAATACTCTGCAATACCCCCGCACCAATACTCTGCAATACCCCCGCACCAATACTCTGCAATACCCCCGCACCAATACTCTGCAATACCCCCGCACCAATACTCTGCAATACCCCCGCACCAATACTCTGCAATACCCCCGCACCAATACTCTGCAATACCCCCGCACCAATACTCTGCAATACCCCCGCACCAATACTCTGCAATACCCCAACACCAATACTCTGCAATACCCCCGCACCAATACTCTGCAATACCCCCGCACCAATACTCTGCAATACCCCCGCACCAATACTCTGCAATACCCCCGCACCAATACTCTGCAATACCCCCGCACCAATACTCTGCAATACCCCCGCACCAATACTCGGCAATACCCCCGCACCAATACTCGGCAATACCCCCGCACCAATACTCGGCAATACCCCCGCACCAATACTCTGCAATACCCCCGCACCAATACTCTGCAATTCCCCAACACCAATACTCTGCAATACCCCAACACCAATACTCTGCAATACCCCAACACCAATACTCTGCAATACCCTGGCTAATACTCTGCAGTACCCAGAAAATACTCTGGGAAAAAAATGCGTTTTAACCACTTCCCGCCCGCCGGCCGTCATGACGTCCTTGACTTTGTGCAGGGATATCTGAATGATGCCTGCAGCTACAGGCATCATTCAGATATCATTTTTTTCAGCCGGCGATTCCCTACACCGTAAGAACAATCATGTTGGCTGTTCCGCCTCTTGATCGTTCTTACGGGAGGCGAAAGGGGACGTCTCCCCTCCCTTCTCCCTCTGGTGCCTCTTCTGACTCACCGCTACGATCGAAACCAGGATCGTTTTATTTTTTTTTATTTTTTTTCAGGCTTCCCAGCCTAGAGGTGAGATGTGGGGTCTTATTGACCCCACATCTCACTGTAAAGAGGACCTGTCATGCTATATTCCTATTACAAGGGATGTTTACATTCCTTGTAATAGGAATAAAAGTGATCAAAACATTTATTTTTGGGGAAAAACGTATCAAACTAAAATAAATAAAGTGAAATGAACAATAAAATTTTTTTTTTTTTTTAAAGCGCCCCTGTTCCTGCGTGCTCGTATACAGAAGCGACCGCACACGTAAGTCCCGCCCACATATGAAAACGGTGTTCAAACCACACATGTGAGGTATCGCTGCGAACGTTGGAGCAAGAGCAATACTTTTGGCCCTATAGCTCTTCTCCAACTAAAAAGATGTAACCAGTAAAAATATTTAAAGCGTCGACTATGGGGATTTTTAAGTAGCGAAGTTTGGCGCCATTCCACAAGCGTGTGCAATATTGAAGGGTGACATGTTGGGTATCTATTGACTCGGCGTAACTTCATCTTTCATATTATGCAAAAACATTGGGCTAACTTTAATTTTTTTTTTTTTTAAAAGCACAAAACCGTTTTATTTCCAAAAAAAACGCATTCGAACAATTGCTGCGAAAATAACGTGCGCGATAAAAAGTTGCAACGACCGCCATTGTATTCTCTAGGGTTTTTGCTAAAAAGCATACATAATGTTTTGGGGTTCTATGCAATTTTCTAGCGAATAAATGATGATTTTTCCATGTAGGAGAGAAATGTCAGAATTGGTCTGGGTGCTCCAGAACGCCTGATGGTGCTCCCTGCATGTCGGGCCTCTGTATGTGGCCACGCTGTGTAAAAGTCTCACACATTTGGTATCGGCATACTCAGGAGGAATAGCAGAATGTGTTTTGGGGTGTAATTAGTGTTATGCATATGCTGTGTGTGAGAAATAACTGGCGAATATGAACATTTTGTGAAAAAAAAAAAAAAAAATCTTGATTTTGCAAAGAATTGTGGGAAAAAATTACAACTTCTAAAAACTCACCATGCCTCTTTCTAAATACCTTGGAATGTCTTCTTTCCAAAAAGGGGTCATTTGGGGGGTATTTGTACTTTTCTGGCATGTTAGGGTCTCAAGAAATGAGAGAGGCTGTCAGTACATCGGGTGTGATCAAATTGATCAATTTTCAGTAATTGGTACCATAGCTTGTAGACCCTATAACTTTCACCCAGACTAAATAATAACCCAATTTTTTTTTTTTTACCAAAGATATGTAGCAGTATACATTTTAGGCCAAATTTATGAAGAAAAATTCATTTTTTGCAAAATTTTATAATATTATAAAATCATTATTAGCGGAAAAAATAAAAACCGCAGAGGTGATCAAATACCACCAAAAGAAAGCTCTATTTGTGGGAAAAAAAAGGACAAAAATGTAATTTGGTTACAGTGTTGTATGACTGAGTTATTGTCATTCAAAATGTGAGAGCACCGAAAGCTGAAAATTGGTCTGGTTATTAAGGGGGTTTAAGTGCCCAGTTGTCAAGTGGTTAATAATAATAATGGCCCTTTAATAAAAATTAAAATAAAAATATATTAAAAAAATATATATATTTTTTATAAAAAATAAATAAAAAAAAGGGGGAGTTGTCATCTGGGACCCTGTGGGCCCGAGGCCCCCTACAACAGGGCCAGTTGTACTGGCTTATCAGCGGCCCTACCTGGGCACACCCTAATCACCCCATGTCCATTAGCATTATCCAGGGGTGGCACCAGGTGGGTGGTTGGGGTGCCAGTAGCCAGTGTAAATGCCCCCATTATATTAAAGGCTAGGTTCAACTTTAGGAACACATTACACCTATACCTAGGATGTAACGTAATATGCTCCCAATCAACTGTCTCCCACCATGGATGAAGTGAAGAGTGGGATGTCACCGCCCCACCTTGTCCAATCAGAGAACACTTTGCATTCATTCAGAAAATGCAAAGCCGTCTCTAATGGTGCTGGTCAACATCCTGTGTTCAGAATGCAGCAGGGCAGCCGCTTGACATGGGTCCTGGAAGAAAGTGGGGATCAGTTAAGTAGCTTGACCAGCTTTTCAGAGGGATTGGCCAGTTATGGGGTCAAAGCTTAACCATTGTAACAGTGTATAAAATATTAATACCTGAAATTCTTCTTTAAATATAATCACTCATTATAGTTTTCCTCTAAATGGCACTTCACTGTTCAACCAATAGACTGAGCTGTTAGCCGCACAGTGGTTTGTAGTAGGTGCTTGTTAGTTTTGGCAACTTTTAGCGCTGTAGATATAGGGTGGGGAGACTTCTGAATGTGATAATTCTGTGGTCAGTATAATCATGCATTGCTACCACAAGTAAGGCCTATCATAAACCGAAGTTCAAGTGTTTTCTGAATAATGATGAAGTTCACAAGAACATGAAAGGTGGAGAAGGTGATAAAGCCACAGTGCATTTTCTGGTAAAACCTACTTAAAAGGCATATATATCACTGTATATCAGCATATGTGCAGAAATATCCTGAATCTATGTAAAAAACATACAGGGGCAGATTCATGAGATCTGAGATACGCTACGCCGCTGTAACTTACTTGGCAAATCTTTGAATCCAGAAAGAATTTGCGCCGTAAGTTACGGCGGCGTAGTGTATCTCTCGCGGCGTAAGGGCGCGGAATTCAAATGCGGCGAGTAGGGGGCGTGTTTCATTTAAATGAAAAGTGTCCCCGTGCCGAACTAACCCGCCGTCTATTGCGCTAAATGACGTCGCAAGGACGTCATTGGTCATTGGTTGTGACGTGGACGTAAATTACGTCCAGCCCCATTCACGGACGACTTACGCAAACAAAATAAAAAAAATCTAATTCGACGCGGGAACGACGGCCATACTTAACATTGCGTACGCCACCAAATAGCAGCTTTAACTATACGCCGAAAAAAGCCGAACGGAAACGACGTAAAAGAATGCGACGGCCGCTTGAACGTTCGTGGATCGTCGGAAATAGCTAATTTGCATACTCGACGCGGATTACGACGGGAACGCCACCCAGCGGACGCCGAAGAATTGCATCTACGATCCAAAGGCGTACAAAGACGTACGCCTGTCGGATCAAACCCAGATGCCGTCGTATCTTGTTTTGAGGATTCAAAACAAAGATACAACGTGGGAAATTTGAAAGTACAACGGCGTATCAATAGATACGCCGGCGTACTTTCTTTGTGGATCTGCCCCACATTGTTTAAGGATAAATACCACTGTTATATTACAACTAAAATTTATTTTATTGGGATTTGATGTGATAGACCAACAAAAAGTGGCACAATAATTGTGAAGTGGAAGGAAAATGATAAAACGTTTTCAATTTTTTTTTACAAATAAATATGTGAAAAGTGTGGCGTGCGTTTATATTCGGCCCCCTTTTTTCTGATACCCCTAACTAAAATCTAGTGGAACCAATTGCCTTCAGACATCACCTAATTAGTAAATAGAATCCACCTGTGTGTAACTTAATCTCAGTATAAATAAAGCTGTTCTGTGAAGCCCTCCGTTTTTTTAGGGAACCTTAGTGAACAAACAGCATCATGAAGGCCAAAGAACAAACCAGAGAGGTGAGGGATAAAGTTGTGGAGAAGTTTAAAGCAGTGTTAGTGTATAAAAAAGCATCCCAAGCTTTGAGTGAGTGAGTGAGTAACTTGTATAGAGCAACAAATGCGAACTTAATCGCCTCAAGGAGCTTGACATCCAGAGTCGTACCGGTCCTTCAGAAGAGGTGGGTCTTTAGTTTTTTCCTAAAGGCCTGATGGTTTTCCTCCAAGCGGATGGTAGTGGGTAGAGCATTCCAGAGCCGTGGTCCTTGGACCGAAAATCTGCGTTCTCCCTTCGATTTGTAGCGGGATTTAGGAATTTGGAGAAGGTTTTGGTTGGTTGACCGGAGCACACGCTTGGTGACGTAGGGTTTTATTTTCTCGCTTAAGTGTTGGGGAGCGTTCCCCTGTATACATTTGTGGGTGAGGCAGAGTGTCTTGAATGTCACCCGATCCTGTACGGGCAGCCAGTGGAGGGACCTCAAGACCGGGGAGACTGATTTCCACGGCTTTTTACCTGTTACCAGTCTGGCTGCCGTGTTCTGGACAACTTGTAGACGTGAAATCTGGTATTTTGGTAGTCCTAAATAGAGGGAATTTGCGTAGTCGAGTCGTGAGTTGATGATCGTTCCCACCACTACTGCTGTGTCCTCTTCCGGGATGAAGGGGATGAGTCTACGTAGCATGCAAGCAGATGATGAGAACCGCTGACGACTGATCCTATTTGTGCATCCATCGTCATGTCTGAGTCAAAGATGACTCCGAGACTTTTGGCTTTATTGCTTGGCGCGATGGTTTGTCCGAGGATGGTGGGTGGTGTCCCTATGGTCCTAGAAATGGATTTCGTATTTGCGTGAAGGGTGAGTAGTTCTGTTTTGGATCCGTTGCGTTTGAGGGAGCTTTCAGTCATCCAATTGTCGATCAGTGTGAGGCACTTTCCAAGTTCATGAAATTGGTCTTTTTTGTTGGTGATTCGAAGGTAAAACTGAGTGTCGTCCGCATAGGAGTGGTAGCGCAGGTCCTGTTTGCTCATGATTTTGAGGAGCGGGCGGATGTAGATGTTGAAGAGTATGGGTGAGAGGGGCGATCCTTAATGGTCCGTGTTTCTGATGTAAAACCTCCAAGTTTCACGGTCTGAGTGCGATTTTCTAGGAAAGATGCGAACCACGGTAGGGCCGCGTCAGAGACTCCTGCTACTTCTTTGAGTCGTGTGAGCAATATGTTGTTATGATTTGAACATCTCATGGAGCACTGTTTAATCCGTCATCCGAAAATGCAAGTGCAAGTTTCTTTCTGGCAATCTGTGGATGTGGTTAAAGTGGAGGTTCCCCCTAAAAAATAAATTCTAACAATACATTCAGAAGACTGATTACACTGCGGGTATGCTGTTTTTTTTTAATTTTTTCGTACATACCTCGTTATCGCCGTTTCATCCCTCGGCTTCCGGGTATGATTCTTGCTGGACCTAGTTGATTGACGTTCCTCCGACCGGCGCATACTGCACGTCACGACTTTCCGACAGAAGCCGAACGTTATTGCGCAGGCGCCGTATAGAGTCGGCTCTATACGGCGACTGCGCAGCGACGTTCGGCTTCTTTCGGAAAGTCGTGACGTCAAGTATGCGTCGGTCGGAGGAACGTCAATCAACTAGGAACGCCCAGCCCCACAAGAATCATACCCGGAAGCCGAGGGATGAAACGGCGATATCGAGGTATGTACGAAAAAAAAAAAAAAAACAGCCTACCCGCAGTGTAACCAGTCTTCTGAATGTATTGTTAGAAATTTTTTTTAGAGGGGACCTCCACTTTAAGCAGCAAATGACACCTAGAGTGTTGTTGATTGTTATGGTGCTGGTGGCAAACGTGCTCTCACCATGGAAACTCATGGTGCTGATCCAGGGCAAACTGGGTACCATGCCGGCAGAACACCATGGGGACCCAGACAGCACCCTAGGTTGAGGAACACTAATGTAGACAGTAAAAGGTGGTTGGTCTTGCAGGCACATTGAATTATTTCAGGTTTTTTTTTCCCTTACATTTCCTAAGAATCAAACTCGTAATAAAGTGTTATGGTTTGGGCCTCTAATGTTGCACATAAGTATGGGTCCTCATTTTGACAGCAATAAATACCCAAGGCACCCTGTCCTGCCATCCCTGTCAAGTCTTCCTGTGTCTTTTCTCATTCATTGTCCTGTTCCTTCTCTCCTGTGCCTTGTTACAATCTTATCTTTGCTTCCTGTCATGGCATCTTCCTGTGTCCTTGTCTCTGACATCATTCCTTGTCTAATCCTCCCGCCATCACACATCATCCTCTAGAGCACAGGGTCTTTCATGTAAACAAAGCAGCAACACAGCCTGGGATTTTCTTTACAAGGGCACTTCAATGGCCTGAAAATACGTCTATCCCATAACCCTCCATCCTCATTCATCTTCCCTC
This sequence comes from Rana temporaria, assembly GCF_905171775.1. Classification (NCBI taxonomy): domain Eukaryota; kingdom Metazoa; phylum Chordata; class Amphibia; order Anura; family Ranidae; genus Rana; species Rana temporaria. The sequence goes on from NC_053491.1 coordinate 439,850,993, forward strand.
AGTGAAATTACAGGGTTTGTGATTACACTAGAAACCCCAAGAGCTCTTTGAAACTTCAAAACTGTTTAGACATCAAAAAACCACAACATTGTAATAAACCCAATCCTATATATTCTCCACCACGTTACTGTATTGTGCCTTTGTCATTTAGATAGCTTTAACGAGGCCGCTATGCTAATAGATACAAGTGTGACAACTAGACATTATCTCATTATCACCGAGATCACCTAACTGATTTCAAGGAGGTCTCTGACTTTCGGCCCTGTGCTGGAAGCCTTTCTTTTAAATGCATTCTACATAATGCATTGCTTTTAACCTGTCATGTGTGCATATATGGTAAATGACAGATAATTGCCCATACACATGCATTTGAGAGTTTATGACAGCATAACCTATTCACAATATTATTTTAAATAAATAAGCATGTTCTGCCATTTTATGTTCTCATACCCCTTCACATGACCTAAAGTACTGGCAGCTTACATCACATGATCTGCACCAAACTGATTATCATTTACAAAGAGTCTACTGTTTCCCATTAACACAAAGCTGGCCATAGATGGATCCAAATTCAGCTGGTTGAGGAGGGACTGGCCGAATTTAAATTTGTGGCCACTCTTGCTCAACAGAAATTGGAGCCCATTCACACTGGGGCAGCGCGACTTTGGGGGCGACTCGGCAAGGCGACTTCAGAGTAGATATGTGCATTCCCGTTCATACGAATGTTATTTTCGTCCGAAAATGTTCATTTTCGTACCCGCAGAATAATGTGTACATACGAAGAAAATGAAAGCACCAAAATACGAAAACGACGGGATTACGAATGAGCCGCATAACGAACAACCGCAAATACGAACGAACGATCTGACGAAAATACGACAAAACGAAAACGGCAAAAGAACGAAAATTACATCTATAACAAAAGATTTGCATTCTGTATCCTGTTTGAATCCCCTCTCTGCTCGTATCCTCAGCCGCATGTCCACATGACACCTACAACAAAAGATTTGCATTCTGTATCCTGTTTGAATCCCCTCTCTGCTCGTATCCTCAGCCGTATGTTCACACGACATCCACAACAAAAGATTTGCATTCTGTATCCTGTTTGAATCCCTTCTCTGTTCGCACCCTCAGTCGTATGCTCACACGACATCCACAACAAAAGATTTGCACTCTGTATCTTGTTTGAATCCCTTCTCTGTTCGCATCCCCAGTCGTATGCTCACACGACATCCACAACAAAAGACCCGCACCCTGTATTTTGAATTCCTTTTTTCTGTTCGTATTTTGGATTCAACAGAATGCAAATCTTTTGCCACAGATGTCACACGAACACACGACCGAAAACACCAAAAGAAAAAGGACCCAAAACACAGAATGCAAATCCCTTGCCACAGATGTAATTTTCGTTTTTTTGAATGGGCAGTGAGTGTAGTTAGTAAAGCAGCTTCTCTTTTGTGCTGAGTAGTACAGTAAAGCCAAATAAACTGTTCTGTGTATTTTCATCTGAAGGGAGATCAGTTGGCCAGACTTTTGAACCCAAAAATGGTTTTTTGATGGAGTTTAAAAACGAACAAATTTTCTGAGAACGAACGGAAAACGATCGTTTTTATGTTTGTTGTTAAAAAAGTCTGACCAAGTGTATGGGGCTTAACAATCGTTAATATGGATGAGCCGCGTGTTGAAAGTGCCGCGAATCCCGCGATATATTTACGAAAGTACAAAATGACGAAAATCCTTTTTCTGTTCGTATCTTCAGTCGCATGCCCACATGACATCCACAACAAATTGTCATAGATGTCACACGAACACACGACCGAAAACACGAACAGAAAAAGGAATCCAAAACACAGAATGCAAATCATTGACGAAAATTCACGAAAATTATTGTCTAACAAGTAACGAACATGAATTAAACAGAATAACGAACCATCCCGCATGTACGAAAATAAAACGGTAACGAAAATACGAAACGATCGGAATACGAAAAAATCTCGTCGTACGAAAAACGAACGGGAACGAACAGGAAAACGGGCGTCTTATGAAAAACGAACGGAAACGAACCTACGGAACGATATGAAACAGAACAAATTTTTTTTTTCTGTGCACATGTCTACTTCAGAGGCAACTTGCAAAATGACTTCTGTATAGAAGTCAATGCAAGTCGCCCCGAAAGTCGTACAAGAACCTTTTTCTAAGTCGGAGCGACTTGCGTCGCTCCTATTAGAACGGTTCTATTCAACAGAGCGGGACGCGACTTGTCAGGTGGCTGTCGCCCCTGACGAGTCGCCCCTGTGTGAATGGGCTCTTAATTGAACAATCAATTTCTGTTGAACAGGGTTTTTGAAAAAATGTTCTCAATTAGTGGCTGCTGCAAATGGGTTGTAGCCAGTGAACAGTGTATTATGAGGTAAAAAAAAAAAAAAATGCAGCACTAAATATATATAAACAGCCACTAGTATTGACGAATCAGCATAACAAAGTGCACAGTGCAAAATGAAAAAATATAAGTGACATAACGTCATCTATTAAATAGTCCAAAATTGTGAAAAAAGGCAGAAGTTCATATTCAATGGTGATTATGTAATAGAAATCTAGCATGTTTGGAAATATGGTGTACTTTGGATTGACATAGGCAAATAAAATTTTGTCCATCCATGCAGAATTTACTTTGCAGGATCCCCCCCCCCCTCTTTTTTTTCTTGCCTAGGGACCAGATATGAATATTGGCCAAGTTGTCATATATGTTGATACCTAACATATTTTGCCTATAGTATACAGATTACCTTGACCGTTGCACTCAGCGCGTTTTTTATGCCCTCACCTAGGCTCCTCGGGAGCAAATGGCTACAGACAGTGGTTATGATATGGTATAGTTATATCGCAACTAGAATGTTTTGTATCTCATTGTTTACCTAAAAACTTTTTATTCAATCCAAATTATTGGGAAAGAAAAAGAAATCCAGAAGTTGAATTAAGGAGTCACCATGATGAGTGCATCATTCCCCCAGAAGAAGAGTCTGAATACGCTTACCATAAGGCTGCTTTATCCACTTCCTGACTGACTCCTGTACATAGATGGCGGCAGGATGGCTCTCCTGAACGAATCGCCATATATTCATGACGGCTCCTTTAAGAGCCATAGCAGGCACGGCGGGGGCGTGATCGCGGGTACGAGAGCCAGAGCAAGGATTTGTGTGTGTAAACACACAAATCCCTGTTCTGACTGGGGAGTAGAAGCAGATCGTCTGTTCCTAAGTAGGAACAACTATCTGGCTCCTCCTTTAGTTAGTCACGTTCCCTCACAGTTAGAAACACACCTAGGTTAACGGGCCTTTCATCTAGCCTCAGAGGCCACCCACTGATTGGCAACACGAGTGCACGCCTGTTGGCGCGCTCTTCCCTCTCGTCCCGCTGCTCGCTGCTGAGACCCATATTGGGGGACCCTCGGTTTGTACCGAGCCTAACAGACAGACCCTTCCATATCCTGAGGGAGGCGGGCGTGCATCAGGCTTCACATTTTAGCTCTATGGGGAGGTGGCGAACGGTAGCGGAGCTTTCGGACCCGGGACCGGGAGACATATACCGGCTTGACTTTATGAGAGCAAGGCAGCTAAACCACTTCCTGACCTGCCTGCCTCCTCCTGGAGACGCAGATCAGACCTTGACGGAATTCGAGGGGCTGAGGAGAGAGGGACGCTACTGCACACGTTATCCCTGACGTTATCCCTGACTTACGGCATACTTATTACCCCACCTGGGAGTTTCCAGCTCCCGTCTCTTCTCAAGTGGGAGAGGGACCTAAACTGCAACTTTTCCGCTAACCAAAAGCAGAACATTCTTAGGTTCGTGCACAGGTCCTCCCTCTGCACCAAGATGCAGGAGACGAACTACAAGCTCCTAATGCGGTGGTATAGAACGCCAGACCTGTTGCACAAGTTCTTCCCAGAGTCGACAGACCTTTGCTGGCGCTGTCAGGAGGAGAGGGGTACCCTTCTTCACATCTTCTGGTCCTGCCCCCGTCTCCAGGGTTTCTGGGGGGAGGTCCACAGGATAACGCAACAATTTACAGACCGCATTATCCCGTTCGAGCCTGCATACTTGCTGCTGCACGCCAATGACTCCCCGGCTCGCGCCTACAAGACCTCAGTTGTACACCATTTGCTGGACGCAGCGAAGGCTTGCGTCCCAGTTTTCTGGAAGAGTCCACACCAACCGACCGGCGTGGATAAAGAGAGTGGACGAGGTGGGTAGACGAGGTGGGTAGACTAGTGGGTAGACTAGAGGATTTAGTCCTAACCAGCCAAAACAGACACGAACAGTTTAAAAAGACCTGGCAACACTGGAATATCTTTAAGTACTCTGATGAAGGTCAACGGCTGAGAGGAGAGGTTGGACTGCATGTGGTCGCTCCTCGCCCTCCTGCATTAGTCCCGGACTGAGTCCCCGCCGTGCTCTCGAGTGCCCCTGGCTGCTGTCAGTGGTGTCGCAGTGCGACGCGGATGGTGGGTGTGGATTTCCTGCGTGCAATACAAGTGGGTCCATGTCCGTGGGCTACATACACACGCACACCCACCCCCCTTTTTTTTTGTCTTAGGTTATTTTCTGTCTTCCCCTTACCTCCCCCTCCTCTTCCCTCCCCCCGTGCTTACCCCTCCCCCCCAATTTCTTGCTATATCGGGGCCGTCTCGCCAGCCCTTTCTAATTTTCTCACCTATTTTATTCTAACCTCTTTAGATGTAAACGGAAAATGAAGGGGGCCGGTCCCGGTGGATCACAGTGTGCCTACGTGGTGCACTGGGGATATTGATACTCCATCGCTATTTCAAGAAAATGTATTTCAGGTGATCGTTATGTTGATTTGATGCAATTTGATGTATTGTTTATGTTGAGGTCCCTGTGGACCGATTCCTCTGATATAAAAAAAAAGAAACACACCTAGGGAACACAGTTAACCCCTTGATCGCCCCCTAGCGTTAACCCCTTCCCTGCCAGTGACATTTATACAGTAATCAGTGGCTTTTTTTAGCTCTGATCGCTGTATAAATGTCAATGGTCCCAAAAAAGTGTTAAAAGTGTCTGATCTATCCGCCGCAATGTCGCAATGTCGCAGTCCCAATAAAAATTGCTTATCGTTGCCATTACTAGTTAAATATGTTATATAGTTATATAAAAATGCCATAAATCGATCCCCTATATAAAATGTGTAGAAGAATACATATTGGCCTAAACTGATGAAGACATTTTTTTCACTTTGGGATATTTATTTTAGCAAAAAGTTAAAAATATTTAGTTTTTTTTTCAAAATTGTCGCTATTCTTTTGTTTATAGTGCAAAAAATAAAAACCGCAGAGATGATCAAATACCACCAAAAGAAAGCTCTATTTGTGGGGGAAAAGGGACATAAATTTTGTTTGGGTACAATGTCACACGACCGAGCAATTGTCAGTTAAATTGTCACAGTGGCAAATCGCAAAAAATGGCCTGGTCAGGAAAGGGGTCAATTCTTCCAGGGCTGAAGTGGTTAAGTAGCATGTAGTAATGATGGTTTGGGATGGTAGTTACAGGAATGGTATCCAAGGGTAAACCAGAAGATTCTCCACACCAGCCAGGTCAATTGTCAAATTATAAACCCCAACATCCATAAAAAAAGACCTCCACATAGTGTAAAACAGTTTGGCCACAAATTTTATTAAAAGGTAGAAAACGTACATAGATACCGGAATAATGGACATCAATAAAAACATCTCCTTGTAGTGATCACATTGGAAGAAGAAAAAAGGGGCGCAGTGACATGGAGCAGACTCATCTGACCCTGGGTCCATTGTGTGTATAGAGGAACCAGTTCATTTTTTTTGTTCAGCCCTCTGGTTAAGTGAAAAAAAAATGACCCATCTATGGCCAGCGTAAGAAAAACGTCTCAAAATAGCTGTCTCAGGTAAGGATGAGATTCAACGTTGTGGCGATACAGGGTTGGCTGTACACTCTATCAATTTGCAGAATGGTCAAATGAAATAGTTTTCCCATCCATCATAGCGAACCTCCAGTTGTTGCAAGATGTTATAGTAGCCATACATCCACTCCCCCCCCCCCCCCCCCCCCATTGGTTACTAGGACACTGACTGCCAAGAACACAGCGTGGGTGGCAGGGCCGGCCCTACCATGGGACCCGATGGTACCATTGTACCAGGCAGCAAATTGCCGCCCGCACGCCATCCCATTCCGCCAACTCCGCTCTCCACTCCACTGTGGGGCTAATTGCCACCTGACCGCTCTCCGCTCCACTGTGGGGTTAATTGCATGAATAGAACCATAACAGGTCCTTTTTATATTCCTATACATGTAAACAACCATAACAGGTCCTCTTTATACTCCTATATACATGTATAGAGCCATGATAGGTCCACTTTAGTTATCAGATATAAAATAATGGATGTGGGGGCATTTTGGTGGGAGTAAAATTTTTTTTGGGGGGGCAGCATTTAATTCTTGGTATCAGGCAGCACAATGTCTTGGGCTGGCACTGGTGGGTGGCCACCTGCATCCTGGCAACCAATGCATATTTATTGGGGTAGATTCAGGTAGGGCTGCGCACTCTTACGGAGGCGCAGCGTACCGTTTTAACGCTACGCCTCCGTAAATGACTTGCGCTACGCTTCATTCACGAAGCAGTAGATCCGTAATTTGCGCGGGCGCTCCGCAAAACTGGCCGGCGTAAGCGCGCGTAATTTAAATGATCCCGTAGGGGGCGTGGATCATTTAAATTAGGCGCGTTCCCGCGCCGAACGTAGTGCGCATGCTCTGTCGGGAAACTTTCCCGACGGGCATTGCGGTAAATGACGTCGCAAGGACGTCATTTGCTTCAACGTGAATGTAAATGGCATCCAGCGCCATTCACGATTCACTTACGCAAACGACACAATTTTTAAAAAACGCGACGCGGGAACGACGGGTATACTTAGCATTGGCTGCCCCTGCTAATAGCATGAGCAGCCTTACGCAGAAACCGACGAACGCAAACAACGTAAAATGCGAACGCAGGGCGCGCGTACGGTTGTGAATCGGCGCGAGTATGCAATTTGCATACTCTACGCTGACCACTACGGGAACGCCACCTAGCGGCCAGCGTAAGAATGCAGCCTACGATACGACGGCATAAGAGCCTTATGCCAGTCATATCTTAGGCTGCAGTCGGCGTATAGAGCTTTCTGAATACAGAAAAGTCGATACGCCGGCGCAAATTAGCAATTACGCTGCGTATCTATGGATACGCAGACGCAATTGCTTTCTGAATCTACCCCATTGTTCTTAGTGATGTACCATAACAACCAATGATGCTGTGCAAAAAAAAAATGTTAGGTTAGGTTCCCCCCAAATTTCATAGCAGACTCTTATCCTAAAAAAACAACATGGTGTCCCCCAAATCAATACCAGACCTTTACAATGTGGCTGGTTTATTGCCACTTTTTGGAAAGGCAAGAGTGCAGTCTAAAAGTGGCTAAGAAGGGGCTAATTAGTATAAATAACGATTACTCAAATGCCTTGCCAATATTGGCATTGTGGCAATTGTAATCCGTGATTACAATAGGCAAGTCACTCCCTCCCTTGCACTTATCCCTATTGATGCTCATTCTTTACCATCTCTACTGTACATAAGAGAAAATAAGTGTCACGTCTCCTTGTGACTGTCAAGAAAGTGGCCTTTTAACCCATTTCAAACATTGCAGTCATTAGATCACTCTGCGCGTAACATGCAAGTGTGTGTTTTTGCTCCATCACCTACGTCACTGTCATTAGTCTGTGGTCCCATCTTGTTATCGGTAGGGAAGTCAACTGCTAGGACTCTGCGGAGTCACATCCTGCAATTGTTCCAGAGCAGGGCCGGGCCATCTTCCTAAACCCAAACATACAGACCTTCAAGAGGGTGTAAGAACAGCCATATTAACCCTATAAATGTATTTTAAAGGCTCACTGAGAGAGAAGGAGAATTTGATTTCAGAAATACAAGACACACTCACGATTTCTAAAGCTCTAAAATGTTGAATGTCCCTTAATTTTTTTCTTTTAAAGTACAGTTCTACTTCCCAACAGAGCTCGGTTATCTGATATTGTTTTGTCTGCAGGGTGATTTTATTGAGTTGTAAAACACAATATGAATTGTATTAGATCCTGGAACCCTGCTGGGTTTACGCTCTGGCACATAACTAGGGGAAGATAATTTTGAACCTTATAAGTGACAGTTAGAAGGTGCCCAGTTATGTACAGCTTATCTGGCTCTTAGGCCCCATACTCACGAGCAAACATGTCTGCTGAAACTGGCCCGCAGGCCAGTTTCAGCAGACATGTTTGGTCGTGTGTGGGCGCGAGCGGGCCGAATTCCAGCAAACATTTGCCCGCCGGGCCTTTTCCCAGCAGACAAATATTCCTGGACTTGTTTTAAAACAGCCCGCTGGAATTCAGCCCGCTCGGACATGTACGGTCGTCAGTACAGACCTACCGTACATGTCCAGGCGCCCGCCGTCCCTCGCATGCGTCGAATGACTTCGACGCATGCGTGGAAGCATTTTAAAGGCGGGCCGCCCACGTCGCCGCGTCATTGTCGCGGCGACACCGCGTCATCGACGCGGCGACACCGCGGACACGCCCCGCGTATTGTTTACGCGCGGACTTCTGTACGATGGTGTGTACAACCATCGTACAGAAGCCCTCTGGCAGACATGTATGGTGAAAACGGTCCGACGGACCGCTTTCACCATACATGTTTGTCCGTGTGTACCCGGCCTTAAAGGAGCATTTTCAAAGGCCCCCAAATCATTTTTTAAAAGGGGGGGTTACCATGCATCCTAATTTCCCCATCTTATGGCTATCATAATGAGTTGCAGATTTGACATTCTGTGATGGAAAGCTCTTGAGTGTTCATTTGATGATAGCTTTAAAGCTAAATTTCCGGCAGATATAGAAAAAAACTGAAATGTAACTGAAAATGCTTGGCTACAGTTACTGTTCGGCCAACCACAGATTAAATATTGGCTGATTTAACAGGAAAAAAGGCCAAAATACTATTCCTCTATGGCCAGCTTTACTGAGGCCAGGCTATGCTGCTTGGCAAGCCTCCCTGAGTCATAATCCTGACAAAACAGAATATGCAGTTCAGTTTTGGGCACCAGTTCTCAAAAAGGATATTGGGGAATTGGAGAAAGTGCAGAGAAGAGCAACCAAACTGATAAGAGGCATGGAGGAGCTCAGCTATGAGGAAAGATTAGAGGAACTGAATTTATTCACTCTTGAGAAGATGCGATTAGGGGGGATATGATCAACATGTACAAATACATAAGGGGTCCATATAGTGAACTTGGTGTTGAGTTATTCACTTTACGGTCAACACTGAGGACAAGGGGGCACTCTTTACGTCTAGAGGAATAGAGATTTCGGGCCAGATTCTCAGAAGAGATACGACGGTGTATCTCAGGAAACACCGTCGTATCTCTGTTTTTGGCCCCGGGTATCTATGCGTATGATTCCTACAATTATTTTCGCATAGATACGGCGTAGATCCGACAGGTGTAAGTCACTTACACCGTCGGATCTTAGATGTAATTCGACGCTGGCCGCTAGGTGGCGTTTACGTTCAGTTCTCATTTGACTATGCAAATGAGCCTGATACGCCGATTCCCGAACGAATTTGCGCCACGTCATCGTCGTTTACGCCGTTTCCGTAAGCGTAAGTTTACCCCTGCTATATGAGGGGTAACCTTACGCCAGTCCGCCGTATGCCATGTTAAGTATGGCGCCGGGTCAGCGTCGTCTTTTTTCGTCGGTTACGTCGTTTTACTAAGTCGTTCACGAATACGACTTTACGTTAGTGACGCTCACATCGGCGTCATTGATGTTTTCCATCGTGAGCTGGAGCATGCGCACTGGGCTATTTTTTCACCCGGCGCATGCGCAGTTCGATCGGCGCGGGGGCGCGCTTAATTTGAATACAAGCCGCCCCCTTTGAATTACGCGGCCATATGCCGGGCCATTTACACTACGCCGCCGCAAATTATGGAGCAAGTGCTTGGAGAATACGCCACTTGCTCCAGTAAGTTGCGGTGGCGTGGTGTAAATGGCTTACACTACGCCAACGCGCATTCTATGAGAATCTGGCCCTTCATCTCCAAATACGGAAAGGTTTCTTCACAATAAGAGCTGTGAAAATGTGGAATAGACTCCCTGCAGACGTGGTTCTGGCCAGCTCAGTAGATTGCTTTAAGAAAGGCCTGGATATTTTCCTAAATGTACAGAATATAACTGGATACTAACATTTATAGGTAAAGTTGATCCAGGGAAAATCCGATTGCCTCTCGGGGGATCAGGAAGGATTTTTTTTGCCCTGCTGTAGCAAATTGGAGCATGCTTTGCTGGGGTTTTTCGCCTTCCTCTGGATCAATTGAGAGTATAGAATTGGGTATATGGGATTCTATGATATTTTTTATTTTATTTATTTTTATGGTTGAACCAGATGGACTTGTGTCTTTTTTCAACCTAACTATGTAACTATGTAAATTATTTGGCAGATACCAAGTTAAATTCATGTATTTACACTGCTTGCATAAAAAAAAAATACATTTAATAATGTAATAATGAATGCAGAACTGCATTCATTTTTGACATTTATATCTGCCTGGTGTATAATTGGTAGACAAAAGTTGGTCATATACCAGTAAAGTTTTGTTAAAAAAAGTATTTATTCAATTGTCATTAGTTAATGGGGTCAAAACAGCAATTATTTGACGGTGATGACAAGGAAAAATCAAAAAAATAACAAAAATGTTTCTTTAACAAATGAAATTCTAATTGTGCTTGTGATTTTCATTTAGGTTTCATACATGAAATTTGTCAAGTCCACAATGGTTCTATCGAATGCTCTGATACAAATGTTTAAACATAATTCTACAGGTGTATGGCCAGCTGAAGGCTTTTCAAGTAATCTACTGTACATATGAATGTAATTAAAATAATGATATGGTTATAATATTTGAACATGGGGGCAGCTGTATTTGTTTCCCAACCTGCTCAATAACTAATGCCGCGTACACACGATCAGTCCATCCGATGAGAATGGACCGATGGACCGTTTTCATCGGTTAACCGATGAAGCTGACTGATGGTCCGTCTCGCCGACTTGATTCTGAGCATGCGTGGATTTTTAACCGATGGTTGTGCCTACTAACGATCGGTTTTGTTCTATCGGTTAGGAATCCATCGGTTAAATTGAAAACAAGTTTGCTTTTTTTTAACCAATGGTTAAATAACCAATAGCGCCCACACACGATCGGTTTTGACAGATGAAAACGGTCCATCAGACCATTCTAATCAGCTTAACCGATCGTGTGTACGCGCCATTAGGCGCCCATGCGCTTGCCTCCTCTTGTACGGCAAGAAGAGTTAGGCAACCCATAGATGAGTTATTTGTTTTTGTTCAATAAGTGGGTTAAACACTCAATGCGGATGGGGAAATCCTCTACACTGAGCAATTGTATTCTAACAGTGGGGAGACTTTCCTGTCAATAGAATACAATGATCAGCTAAAGCTGGCGGCACAGATTGATCAGAAAGAACCCAACAGGATAGTTGTACAGGAATCGATCAGCAGATCAACTTCTGTATAACCAGCCTGCCCATACATGGATTGAAATTTAGCCTGTCCCTGCTGAACCAGTGTTGTCATTATTTGATCCATGTATGACCAGCTTTAATTGGGCAGGTTAGTTAAAGGTTTTTTATCATTATTGTTCCTTGTTGATAAGTTGTTTTAGCTCATCCTCTGCAAGGCACCAATTACCTTAGCCAAGACTACAAGTATATACAGTTCCTTGCAGCACTCTTTTGAGAGCTTGGCAGTTTGAACTGTTAGAAAAGAGGACATTCTAAGAAAAGGAACTGTGACCGTCTTGTAGTCAAGAGAAAGCCTAGTGTCCAGCGTAGGACACACTGTCCAAATCACCCAGCCCAAGAGGATAGTGGCGGTGCTCATATCTCAATAAGACTGGGAAGAGTAGACTTGCTACCCACCAAGCATTCAACATGTTCTTTTTACAAGGGGCTTCTGGTTGCGTTTGATGATCTCTAGAGACAGTTTGGATTTTTTATTTTTATTTCTTGATAATAAACATGGTTTTCGTGTTCATTAGCCTGTTTGTGGGCCCTTTACATGTACTGACCCAGTAAACCATACACACGCGTTATGGTGGAGAGAAGTTGTAGAATACATTTTGGTTTGTTTTACCCGGTATATTTACCCAAAGGGGGGGTTCCGCGGTAATTCTTTTTTTTTTTTTTTAGATGCTTCTGGCGCTGTTAACTTAGCTAATCTGGTACTCACGTCTCCTATTATTGCAGCCGCCAGCATAGTCATTCTCCCGCAAAAGATGTTTTATAAAAATCTTCGATGGACGTTTCCATCTTGCTTGTGGGCACTCTGAAGATCCTTCCGGGATACAGTGAATGCTGTTGTCCCAGCATTCACCGCTCTATCCCACGCTCTATCCCACGCATGTGCAGTGTTGACGGCGAGCGGCGCCGTCAACACTACACAGTTGCCATCACAACGGCCGGCGTCCTGAGAAGTTCATGTCCCGTTGTGACGAGCTAGCGTGAGAATACACACCTGGCTATTTCGGATGGTCTCCTGTGAGTGTTGAAACGTCACTCCCAGGAAACATTGCACACAGCCTTGAGGCGTCGGGGAAAAGGAGCTACACGCCCACTCCCGCGGGGAACAAGACCCGGAAGTGAGGCAAGTGAGGAATCGATCTGAATAAAGGTACCCTTAGAGATCTGGAAAAAAAACACAGCGGTTTAGGCATTTATTAAGGCTGCAGTACTGATAAATACGAAGTTCATTTTGAGGGTGAACCTCCGCTTTAAGAGGTCCATTTATAAAAGTTATGAGATAAGATTTTCACAGCTTTCCACTTATCGCTAGTGGCATTAAATTGAAAAAAAATGTGACAATTCTTGGAGAAAGTTGTATGAAAACCTTCATAAATAGACTAAAGAAGTGTTTTTCTCCGCCATACATTTTATTTTTCATTCATTGCCATTGTGACCTGAATGACAAAAAGAGAAGCATCTTTCAATTAAATTTGATGAAGAGACAAAGCCATATTTGCCCCCCCCCCCCCCCAAAAAACAAAAAAAAAAACAAAAACAAAGGTTAAACCTCAGGTGGTCCAGTCTTCATGCACGTGAATCTAAACATGAAAAGGAGAATACACAAAGTACAAAGGAAAGAATCTCAGCTGCAGAAATAAGCAACAGAGATAATTTCCCTTGGCTTAATATCTTATCTGGCAAAGTCCCTTGTTAGGGCATCTGGCCCTGTCTCATATCCTGCACATGGTAGGTTATCACTTGGCCTGTGAAAGAAACACAAAACATTTTCCCAGACCTGTTCACATATCACTTCAAAGAGAACCGCAGTGACACAGGTTTGCAAGGACCCTTTGGGCCAGATCCACAGCCAGCGAGCGCAACTTAAATGTTCAGATTTAAGTTACACCGCCGCAAAATTTCTACCTAAGTGCCCGATCCACAAAGCACTTAGAAATTTCCAGCGGTGTAACTTAAATCTGTCCGGCGCAACGCGGGCCAAATCTAATGGGGTGAGTCCCATTTAAATTAGGCGCGCTCCCGCGCCGGACGTACTGCGCATGCTCCCGACGCTATTTTCCCGACATGCTTTGCGCGGATTTACGTTGCGCCGGGTTTTGAGAATCGCGACGGGTGTAAAAGAAAAAAAAAGAGTTGCGGCGGGAAAAAAAAATGTAAAAAAAAAATTGACAGCAACGCGGTATAGAAGGGTATACTTTAACATGGTGTACTAAGTTTACACTTTGTAAAAGCAGCCCTAATTTTGCGATGGCAAACTAACACTTACGGAGAAATAACGAAGGGAAAAAGCTTCGTGGATCTCCGTAAGTGCTAATTTGCATACCCGACGCGGAATTTCGACAAGAAATGCCCCCAGCGGCGGCCGCGGTACTGCATCCTAAGATCCGACAGTGTAAAACTATTACACCTGCCGGATCTTAGGAATATCTATGCGTAACTGATTCTATGAATCAGCCGCATAGATAGAAACAGGGATACGACGGCGTATCAGCAGATACGCCTGCGTATCCCTTTTGTGGATCTGGCCCCTTGTGCCTCCCAATCTACAAAATTTTGCAAGGTTTCTCAATATTGTTGTACTACGCATGCATGAGATAGCATGAACCATTTTTGTGACGACTTTGCACTGATCTTTTGGTTAAATAAATAAATAAAAATTACTCCCCAACATCTTGCGAAATTTTTAGGGGATGGGTTGTTTTAACAAGATGAATCCCCTCTCTCACTGGCCATCAGTTTAAAGGGCCCCTACTCCAAATGATTTCCAATGTAAGGTGGTTCTCAGTGGCAGCTGGTGCTCAATAATTTGGGAGGGGGGGAGGGTCGGCAAACCAAAACCACCCCCCTCGGCAGGAGACGAAAATGAAGATGGGGGAACACCAGCAACACCCCCCCCTTCCCCCACAGGAGAAGGACGAATGGGAAAGCAGAAGGCCTCCTTACCTGAGGCAGATGTCCTGCCTGGGATGACACTCCAACTCTCCTCCTCCCTCCCCTGTCCAGTGGAGTACTGGATGTGGCTGAGCCGCTGTGGGTGAGCCATCCCTGGAGACAGTGGTGGATGGTGGGTTGGTCGGTCAGGCTTCCCGTGCGTCTCCTCCGGTCGTGTGTCTCCTCCCTCCTCCTCCTAGGCCAATAGGATTTCTACTCCTTTGGGCCAATCGGGAAATGCTTCCTGACTGTCCGGGGGGAGAATCACTGTGACAATAGCGAATAATAATTCGCTATTGTAACACAACTGGGTGGGCTCAGGGTGCAGTGCCCACCCTTTTTTTTAAGCCTACTGATCACTACTCTACAGGGTCCCTTCAATCACTGACCATAGTTTAAAGGGGCCCATCTTTCAACCAATATAACGTGGTTCTCAATCCACTTGACCACTTATCTACAGGGTCCCTTATCTCAACAGTGCACCTACTCCAAATGATTACCAGTGAGTAAAGTACAGTCTATCTTCCACTAACCCACAGAATCCCATCACTCACTGCCCATCAGTGTAAATGGCCTCTCCTTCGAATGATCACCAACGTGGTCCTCTTTTTACACTTGACCATGAAGCTCTTGAAGCAAGCAGCTGTGATGGCCGAGTGGTTAAGGCGTTGGATTCGAAATCCAATAGGGTTTCCCTGCGCAGGTTCAAATCCTGCTCACAGCGTGAGTTTTAAAAACACTGATTACTTGGTTCTCCCACTGGCCATCAGTGTAAAGGGGCCCTTCTTCCACTTGATCACTAACCTATAGGGTTCCTTCTCTCAAGAGTGCCTCTACTTCAAATGATCACCAGGTCAGTGCAATGTGCCTTTATTCCAAATGATCACCAATGGAAAGGTGGTCTTCCTTCCACTGACCACTTATTTTAAGGGTGCCTTCACTCACTGACCATAGTGTAAAGAGGCCCATCTTTCAATGACCACCCATGTAACGTGGTTCTTCTTTCACTGACCACTAATCTACAGGTTCCCTTTTCTCACTGATCATCGGCGTAAAGAGCCCCTACTCCTAAAGATTTCCACTGTAAGGCGGTCCTCTTTCCACTTGACTACATTTATACTCCCTACTCTAAATGAATACCAGTGAGTAATGTACAGTTCTTCTTCCACTAACCCACATGATCCTATTTTTCACTGGCCATCAATGATAAGTGATTGAAGGGACCCTGTAGAGTAGTAAAGTGACTTGACCATGACATGACCATGACTTGACTTGACCATTAATCTACAGTGCCCTTTCTGTCAATAGACATGATGTGAACAAGCTCTAGAAACTTACAGAGCAAGCTGCTGTGATGGCCGAGTGGTTAAGGCGTTGGACTTGAAATCCAATAGGGTTTCCCTGCGCAGGTTCAAATCCTGCTCACAGCGTAAGAGTTTTTAAAACACTGATTACTTAGTTCTCCCACTGGCCTTCAGTGTAATAGGCCCCTACTCCAAAGTATTTCCAATGTAAGGTGGTCCTTCTTCCACTTGACCACTAATCGACAGGGTTCCTTCTCTCAACAGTGCCTCTACTCCAAATGATCACCAGTGAGTAAAGTACAGTCATTCTTCCACTAACCAACAGGATCCCGTCAGTGCAAAGGGCCCTTATTCCAAATGATCACCAATGAAGAGGTGGTCTTCCTTCTACTGACCACTTATCTACGGGGTGCCTCACTTCACTGGCAAAATTGGTCCTTCTACTGACCACAACTCTTCGGAGTCCCTTCACTCACTGACCACTAATCTACAGGATTCCTTCTCTCACTGACCATCAGCATAAAGGGCCACTACTCCTAAAGTTTTCCATTGTAAGGTGGTCCTCTTTCCACTTGACTACATTTATACAGGGCCCCTACTCCAAATGAATACCAATGAGTAATGTACAGTCCATCTTTCACTGGTCAGTGTAAAGGGCTGATTCCTTCTACTGACCACTAATCTACAGGGTCCCTCACCTCACTGGCAAACAGTGTTATGGGTCCTCTACAAGATCCTTCTACTGGCCACTACTCTACAGGGTTCTTTCACTCACTGACCATAGTGTAAAGAGGCCCATCTTTCAATGACCACCAATTTAAGGTGGTCCTCCTTCCACTTGACAACTAATCTACAGGATCCCTTCTCTCACTGACCATCAGCGTAAAGGGCCCCTACTCCTAATTTTTTTCAATGTAAGGTGGTCCTCCTTCCACTTGACTACTGTACTTTTATACAGGGCCCCTACTCCGAATGATTACCAGTGAGTGAAGTATAGTCTATCTTCACTAACCAACAGAATCCCATCTCTCACTGCCCATCAGTGTAAATGACCTCTCCTACGAATGATCACCAATGTAAAGTGACTTGACCATGGGTTGGTCGGTCCCCTTTACACTATGATCAGAGATTGAAGGGACCCTATAGAGTAGTGGTCAGTAGGCTTCAACTTAAAGTGACTTGACCATGACTTGACTTGACCATTAATCTACAGTGCCCTTTCTGTCAATGGACATGATGTAAACAAGCTCTAGAAGCTTTTGGAGCAAGCAGCTGTGATGGCCGAGTGGTTAAGGCGTTGGACTCGAAATCCAATAGGGTTTCCCTGCGCAGGTTCAAATCCTGCTCACAGCGTGAGCGTTTTAAATACATGGATCACTAACCTACAGTATCCTTTCTCTCACTGGCCCTCAGTTGAAAAGGCTCCTACTTCAAATGATATCCAATGTAAGCCTGTCCTCCTTTCACTTGAAGATGAATGCAATGTTGTACAGCACATATGCAAGCTTAGGACCATGACTGTATTGTGGAGGAAGCACTTACTGCAGGAGCCACCATATTTCAGCCAGAAAAAGCCATTGTCGGGAATCTCGTACAGGCCCCATGCTGGATTGCCTTCAGCAGTGGCGGCTGGTGAATTTTTGGGGGTGGTATCTCAGGCTCCACAGTCGGTACATGACAGCCATGCTGCCAATTTATTTTTATCTTTTTTGTATTTAGAATTTTCATTCCTATGTTACCTGTGGCCACGTCGTCTGCTTTGTTTATGTCTCCTTCATAATTTTGTGTTCCGTACATTAAATCTTCTGAACATAGTTTCTGCATCTGGTCACACAACACATGTAGCGGTCCCCCCAGCATTTAAGGGTCTAAAGGTGACCCCCAGAGCTAGGGAGAACTACAATTCCTCCTCAAGGTGCAAGTCATTGGGCATGGTGGGTGTAATGCAAGTTAGAAACATGGGCGCCAGTCACTTTTTGAATGCAACAAAAGAGATTTTATTGTCTGGGGAAGAGAGGGTTTAGGGCCAGGACACCCTTCGGCAAATGCAATAGCAATTGTCAGACTCCCCAAACCAAAAATAGTAACAGGCAAGCAGTTATACAGGTAGAGGACCTTTATGCTGAATGCAGCGCACTGTATTTTGTAGAACTGCTGTCTCCTATAGCAACTGAACTTTCAACAGTCAATATAGATCTGCAGACGTAACTCACAGTATCCCGTTGTGGATCTTCTCTCACATCTCACAGTATCCCACTGTAGATCTTCACACTGAGCTCCCAGTCTTTTACTAGATTTGCACAATGAGGCTGCATTTGATGTGCACATTGAGGCTGCATTTGATGTGCACAGGGAGGCTGCGTTTGATTGGCACAGTGAGCCTGCATTTGATGGGCACAGAAAGGCTGTAATTAATGGGCACAGTGAGCCTGCAATTGATGGGCACAGGGAGGCTGCATTTGATGGGCACAGTGAGGCTGCAATTAATAGGCACAGTGAGGCTGCAATTAATAGGCACAGTGAGCCTGCAATTAATAGGCACAGTGAGCCTGCATTTGATGGGCACAGTGAGCCTGCATTTGATGGGCACAGAAAGTCTGCAATTGATGGGCACAGTGAGGCTGCAATTGATGGGCACAGTGAGGCTGCAATTGATGGACACAGTGAGACTGCATTTCATGGGCACGGTGAGGCTGCATTTTTTGGGCACAGTGAGGCTACAATTGATGTGCACAGTGAGGCTGCATTTGGTGTTTACTGATTTAAAAAAAACTCACCGATTTTGATTTTTGAATACATTTTATTTTATTCTTTAACAATTGACTTTAACATTAACATTTTCAATATTTTATCTAGCTGTAATGATACATAATCACCTGATAAATTGCTATTTACAGCCCTGGATTACTAACCTAACAGTTCAATTTTTCAGTTTGTTTGCGCCTCCCCAAAAATGTTGAGCACCAGCCGCCACTGCCCCTAGTGACATACTGTATTACATTTTTGGTTTTGGGTTTATTACTTCTTTAACATTCAAAAATATATCTGTTGACAGGTCCACTTTACTATACTTCATGTTTTACCTCCAGTTGATCCAAAATTGCATTTGAAAATCCACACATCACATATCGATGGCTGTCTATTTACAGTATCTATTGATGTCATAGGCGTGTGCCAGGTGTGCCCAGGCACACCCTAATCACCCCATGCACATTAGTATTATCGCTCTGTGTAGCAGCAGGAACATAGGGAGAGCTCTCCTTTTTACTGGCTCTGCCATACGAGAAGTGTTTGCTCTTCTCTTTCACTGTATCGACAGGGAAATCGATATACGCATACACATCCATGTTTGTTTTGAGCTTTAGGGTGCACACCCTAATGCAATAGGCTGCGCACACCTATGATTGATGTACAGTATCATAATTTTATAATAATGTTATTATATAAAACAATAGGAAAAATCAAACAATCTGTATTTTGCTATGTTTCTGCACGAAGCATATAAGTGGACGTGGAAAGAAATTTAGGAATTTGCAAACATTCACTTCACTGACCAAATATCGCTGGAGTCATTCCATGGGCAACACTTGCTTTGTTTTAGAGCAGGAAGAAAGATTAAAAAAATGTCTGTGTGCACAAGCCCTTAATCTCTGCCATGCCATAGGAATGTTAGCAAACACATGTTCCTGGGTATAAGCAGAATATCTAACTGACCTAGTTATAGAGCCTGGATATAGTTTGCTCCATTTTACCAGTTTCCCCCATTTGCATCTCAGGTAATTATAATTATTATAAGTAGGGTTGTCCCGATACCACTTTTTTAGGACTGAGTACAAGTACTGATACTTTTTTTCAAGTACTCGCCGATACCGAATACCGATACTTTTTTTTAAATGTGTCCCCAAATGCAGCCATGTCCCCCCATATGCAGCCATGTCCCCCCCATATGCAGCCATGTCCCCACACATTTGCAGCCATGTCCCCCCACAGATGCCGCCATGTCCCCCCACAGATGCCGCCATGTCCCCCCACATGCAGCCATGTCCCCCCATATGCAGCCATGTCCCCCCATATGCAGCCATGTACCCCCATATATGCAGCCATGTCCCCCCCATATGCAGCCATGTCCCCACACATATGCCGCCATGTCCCCCCACAGATGCCGCCATGTCCCCACACAGATGCCGCCATGTCCCCCCACAGATGCCGCCATTTACCCACACATGCAGCCATGTCCCCCCACACATGCAGCCATGTCCCCCCATATATGCAGCCATGTCCCCCCATATAAGCAGCCATGTCCCCCATAAGCAGCCATGTCCCCCCATATAAGCAGCCATGTCCCTCCATATAAGCAGCCATGTCCCCCCATAAGCAGCCATGTCCCCCCATAAGCAGCCATGTCCCCCCATATATGCAGCCATGTCCCCCCATATATGCAGCCATGCCTCCCCCCTTACCTGCATGCTGCCGCACCGCTAATACGGGCGGGGAACATTACGCTTTCATTTGAATAGCTGTAATGATTCGCGCCGCACTGCGTATAGACACTCCCCCTTGCTCGGGATTGGACAGATCACCCGAGCAAGGGGGAGTCTCTATACGCGGCACGGCGGGAACATTACAGCTATTCAAATGAAAGCTGTAATGTTCCCCGCTCGTATAAACCAGGCGGCCGGCGGGATGCGGTGTAGCGGCGGCGGCGGCAGGGGGGTGGGAGGGCTGAGTATTTTATTTAGGCATCGGCGGTATTTGCGGGAGTACAAGTACTCCCGCAAATACTCGGTATCGGTCCCGATACCGATACTAGTATCGGTATCGGGACAACCCTAATTATAAGACTTGTACAAGGGTTCGATATTTATAAAACCAGGTAAAAAAAGTTCACAAATGTATTTGGGTGCAGTGCAGTGGTGCGCAGTTTTGATGAAGTGATAAGGTTCCCATATCTGCCAATTGTGGCCCGGATTCACGTAGAAGCGCGCATCTTTGTGCGGGCGCAACGTATCCTATTTACGTTACGTCTCCGCAACTTTGACAGGCAAGTGCTGTATTCTCAAACCAAAGTTGCGGCGGCGTAGCGTAAATAGGCCGGCGTAAGCCCGCCTAATTCAAATATGGTAGATGTGGGCGTGTGTTATGTAAATTTAATGTGACCCCACAGAAATTACGCTTTTTACGAACGGGGCATGCGCCGTCCGTGAAAGTATCCCAGTGCGCATGGTCCAAATTAACCCGCAAGAAGCCAATGCTTTCGACATGAACGTAAATGACGCCCAGCCCTATTCGCGAACAACTTACGCGAACGACGTAAATTTTTTTAAATTTAATGCGGGAACGACGTCCATACTTAACATTGGTACGCCGCATCTACGCCTCATATAGCAGGGGTAACTTTACGCAGGGGAAAAGCCTAACGTAAACGGCGTATCTGTACTGCGTCGGCCGGGCGTACGTTCGTGAATTGGCGTATCTAGCTGATTTACATATTTCTAGGCATAAATCAGCGTACACGCCCCTAGCGGCCAGCGTAAATATGCAGTTAAGATACGACGGCGTAAGACACTTACGCCGGTCGGATCTAATACAAATCTATGCGTAACTAATTCTAAGGCCTCGTACACACGACCGAACATGTCCGCTGAAACTGGTCCGCGGGCCAGTTTCAGCGGACATGTTCGGTCGTGTGTACGGCCTATCAGACCGTTTTCCAGCGGACATTTGTCCAGCCGACCGTTTTCCAGCGGACAAAAATTTCTTAGCATGCTAAGAAACATGTCCGCTGGAAACCAGTCCGTCAGACATGTTCGGTCGTCTGTACGACTCACCGGACATGTCCGCTCGGCCAAAAGCCCTAGCATGCGTCGAAGTGATTCGACGCATGCGTGGAAGCATTGACCTTCCAGGGTCACGCACGTTGGCGCGTCATCGTCACGGCGACGGCGCGGCCACGTCAACGCTTATCCTGTCCGCGCGGATTTCTGTTTGATGGTGTGTACAACCATCAGACAGAAATCTCCGAGCGGACCGTTTTCAACGGACTGTCCGCTCGTCTGTACGGGGCCTTAGAATCAGGCGCATAGATACGACGGCTCGGACTCAGAGTTACGACGGCGTATCTGGAGATACGCCGGCGTAACTCGTACGAGAATCCGGGCCACTGTGTTTATTGGGGTGTTTCACACAGGGACTGCCACAAAAAATGTACAACATAAAATCATGTGATAAGAAGCTGGAGCCCTACCCGATCCCTCTAGCTCAGGGGTCTCAAACTCAAATTACCTGAGGGCCACAAGACAAGTTTTCATATCCCATGAGGGGCCGCATGCAAACTTTCAAACTTCAAAAACAACAGTACTGGTGTCAGCGAACACATTATTAACCCCCAGCACTGGTGTCAGCGAGCGCATTATTACCACCAGCACTGGTGTAAGGCAGGGTTTGACAAATTTGCTTGGAATCTAGGAGCCAGCAAAAAAAGTTAGGAGCCAGAAAACGCACCCCGTCCCGACAGGCTTGCGCGCAGAAGCGAACACATACGCGAGCAGCGCCCGCATATGTTCAAACCACACATGTGAGGTATCGCTGCGATTGGTAGAGCGAGAGCAATAATTCTAGCACTAGACCTCCTCTGTAACTTAAAACATGCAACCTGTAGATTTTTTTAAACGTCACCTATGAAGATTTTAAAGGGTAAAAAAGTTTGTCGGCATTCCACAAGCGGACGCAATTTTGAAGCGTGACATGTTGGGTATGAATTTACTCGGCGTAACATTATCTTTCATAATATTAAAAAAAATGGGGATAACTTTACTGTTGTCTTATTTTTTAATTAAAAAAAAGTGTAATTTTTTCCCAAAAAAGTGCGCTTGTAAGACCGCTGCGCAAATACGGCGTAACAGAAAGTATTGCAACGATCGCCATTTTATTCTCTAGGGTGTTAGGATAAAAAATATATATAATGTTTGGGGGGTTCTAATTAGAGGGAAGAAGATGGCAGTGAAAATAGTGTAAAATGACATTAGAATTGCTGTTTAACTTGTAATGCTTAACTTGTAATACCAACGGCCACCACCAGATGGCGCCAGCTCACATCTGGTGGTAATAACTTGTAATACCAACGGCTCACCACCAGATAGCACCAGCTCACAAAAAAAAAAAAAAATTTTTTTTTTTTTTTTTTTTTTTTTTTTTACTCTTTGCTCCCCCCACTTCCACCATGCCTGCGGGCCATTTATAACTGGTCCGCGGGCCGCAAATGGCCCGCGGGCCGGTACTTTGAGACCACTGCTCTAGCTGGTTGTACTGTGAAATAACATAGCTCCCAACTGTCCCTGATTTCGAGGGACAGTTGGGAGCTGATGACCCCCAGTGTCTGTGTGCACCAAATCCAACAAAGCAGATATGACAACTGCCTAGTTTAATTTATAATCAGCACAATGAAAGGTGCACATGGGCAAGGCAATCCACAGGACCATACAACATTTTCTCACCACACTTTCCAGCAGTTGTACTGCGAACACGCTTTAACATTAACTTGTCAAATTCTAAAGGGGGCCTGTCCTTACCATAGGTGCTGGACAGACAGACTAATTCCAACTTCCAATCAAGGGGGTAACTCGTTACAACAACTTTAAAAGCTGGCAAGGTAAAAAAAAAAAAGCAGCTAAAGCTGTAACAGACCACCCAAAGGGGCTTTGATTGACAGCAGCGCGAGCCAATGGCTGCGCTGCTATCAATCTATCTAATCAAGAGCCAAGAACCCCGGCCAGAGAGGTAGAG
The DNA here is from genome assembly GCF_905171775.1 of Rana temporaria. Classification (NCBI taxonomy): domain Eukaryota; kingdom Metazoa; phylum Chordata; class Amphibia; order Anura; family Ranidae; genus Rana; species Rana temporaria. The sequence continues at coordinate 439,874,668 of NC_053491.1, forward strand.
TGTCTCCGTCGAGGGAGTAAAATGAGGGGGGGGATTGCTGGGGAACTGCTGAGTGACAGAAGTTTTTTTCACCTTAAAGGGGTTGTAAAGGTACAATTTTTTTTCCTAAATCGCTTCCTTTACCTTAGTGCAGTCCTCCTTCACTTACTTCATCCTTCCATTTTGCTTTTAACCACTTAAGACCAAAATGCAGGTAAAGGACCAGGCCCCTTTTTGCGATTCGGGACTGCGTCGCTTTAACAGACAATTGCGCGGTCGTGCGACGTGGCTCCCAAACAAAATTTGCATCCTTTTTTTCCCACAAATAGAGCTTTCCTTTGGTGGTATTTGATCACCTCTGCGATTTTTATTTTTTGTGCTATAAATAAAAATAGAGCGACAATTTTGAAAAAAATTCAATATTTTTAACTTTTTGCTATAATAAATATCCCCCAAAAATATATAAAAAAATATTTTTTTTCCTCAGTTTAGGCCGATACGTATTCTTCTACCTATTTTTGGTAAAAAAAAAATCATAATAAGCATTTATCGGTTGGTTTGTGCAAAATTTATAGCGTTTACAAAATAGGGGATAGTTTTATTGCATTTTTTTTTTTTTTTTTACTACTAATGGCGGCGATCAGCGATTTTTTCGTGACTGCGACATTATGGCGGACACTTCGCACAATTTTGACACATTTTTGGGACCATTGTCATTTTCACAGCAAAAAATGCATTGAAAATGCATTCTTTATTGTGGAAATGACAGTTGCAGTTTGGGAGTTAACCACAGGGGGCGCTGAAGGAGTTATGTTTCACCTAGTGTGTGTTTACAACTGTAGGGGGGTGTGGCTGTAGGAGTGACGTCATCGATTGTGTCTCCCTATAAAAGGGAGGACACGATCAATGCAGCCGCCACAGTGAAGCACGGGGAAGCCGTGTTTACACGCGGCTCTCCCCTTTCTTCAGTTCTGGGGACCGATCGCGGGACCCCAGCGCCGATCGGGTCTGCGGGTCCCATGGTCCCGGAGCTTCGGACCGTGTCGCGGGCGTGCGCCCGCGACCCACGGCTGGGTAGATGTACAGGACGTGCCGGTACGTCCATCTGCCCAGCCGTGCCATTCTGTGGACGTATATCTACAGGCGGCGGTCGTTAAAGCGGTGGTTCCCCCTAAAACAAATTTCTAACAATACATTCGTAAGACCCGTTACACTGCGGGTAGGCTGGCTTTTGTTTTGTTTTTTTAGTACATACCTCGATATCGCCGTTTCGTCCCTTGGCGGTGGGCGTTCCTAGTTGATTGACGTTCCTCCGACGGGCACATACGTGACGTCACGACTTTCCGAAAGAAGCCGAACGTCGCTGCGCAGGCGCCGTATAGAGCCGACTCTATACGGCGCCTGCGCAATGACGTTCGGCTTCTGTCGGAAAGTCGTGACGCGCAGTATGCGCCCGTCGGAGGAACGTCAATCAACTAGGAACGCCCACCGCCAAGGGACGAAACGGCGATATCGAGGTATGTACTAAAAAAACAAAACAAAAGCCAGCCTACCCGCAGTGTAACGGGTCTTACGAATGTATTGTTAGAAATTTGTTTTAGGGGGAACCACCGCTTTAAGTGGTTAAATATCCTTATTTCTTCAGAGAAATCCTCACTTCCTGTTCTGTCTGTAACTCCACACAGTAATGCAAGGCTTTCTTCCTGGTGTGGAGTGTCCTGCTCGCCCCCTCCCTTGGACTACGGGAGAGTCAGGACGCTCTCTACATTGCAGATAGAGAAAGGAGCTGTGTGTGTTAGTGCGCGTCCTGACTCTCCTGTAGTCCAAGGAAGGGGACGAGCACGACACTCCACACCAGGGAGAAAGCCTCACATTACTGTGTGTAGTTACAGACAGAAGAACAGGAAGTGAGGATTTCTCAGAAGAAATAAGGACATTTAAAAGAAAAATGGAAGGATGAGGTAAGTGAAGGAGGACTGCACTAAGGTAAAGGAAGCTATTTAGGAAAAAATAATTGTACCTTTACAACCCCTTTAATGCATTGGATGCATTACGGTGAAAAAACACAAGGGTTTACAACCCCTTTAAATTAAAGTGGATTGTGAAGTTGATCAAAAATGGTTTGTTTCTATTATACCAGAGGACTCTGCTGACCTCCAGGAACAGCAACTAATCCTTTCCCTGCAATAGGAGGGGACAACGCTCACATGTTTTCCTACACCAGCGGTCTTTTTACAATAAAGCATGGTCCCTGTTGGATGTTTTAATCTATAAGATTTAGTGATAATCGTGCCTAACAAGGTCCCTTTTTCTCCTTTTTGTTTTTTTGTTTTCCTCCCCCACTGCCGGCCTGCCGCGTTTTGGGCCCCGCTCATAGAGGGTGACCCCCTGTTGTGTCAAACGGGACCATTGGCATCTGGCGTGGATACCCTTGCATGAGTTCCGAGAATTGGAGCGATCTTTGAGCTATTGGACACCTCTATCTGTTATAGCAAAATTACAGCGAGACCACTCCTCATTTCATCAACGTCACAACACAAATAAACCTCTGAAGAAGACCTTAAGGGTCGAAACGCGTTAGGACACCATTTATACATGCAATATTCAATAATAGCTGTATATTGTTTATATTGTTGCTGTAGCTTGTTATGCCACATTCTGCCACATCTATTTATGCAATCCAATATCCCTTCCCCTTTTTTTGATATACGTGAATAAATAAATTTTTATTACATTGAACAAATTTTTGCCTACTTGAGCTGCCAAAAAAACCCTACTGGGAAAACTTTCTCTGTTATACCCGTGTTTCCCCGAAAGTAAGACCGGGTCTTATATTAATTGTGTCCACAAAAAACACACTAAGGCTTACTTTCAGGGTAGGGCTTATTTATTTACGGAATGTACAAATTTTACAAAGATTCTGTGTCCCCCTGTCACCCCCCCCCCCCCCGAACTGTCAGGTCAGGAGTCATTACGGTATTTTGAGAAAGACATTTTGGCACTGTATAAGGTGCAGTACCATAGAAAATACCTTTTACCGTAGGGTATACAGCTCCCTGGTGTACCAGTATTCACCTGCTCTTCTTTCGTCATCCGGGAGGAGAGAGTGAGAGAGAAGAGATCCCGCTGACGTCAGCGCGCTCTGCGCGATGAGGAGGAACGGGCTGAAGATGTCAGGCGGGAGGAGAGAAGGAGAGGGAAGAGCCGAGGTCACCTGTTTTCGGCTCGCTCCGTGCAGTAAGAAGGGACAGGCTGAAGATGTCAGGGGGGAGGAGAGAAGGAACAAGAAGAGCTGGACTGCTGCTTACAGTAAAGAGGAACGGGCTGAAGACGTCAGGCGGGAGGAGAGAAGGAGAGAGAAGAGCCGAGGTCACCTGTTTTCGGCTCCCTCTCCGTGCAGTAAGAAGGGACAGGCTGAAGATGTCAGGGGGGAGGAGAGAAGGAACAAGAAGAGCTGGACTGCTGCTTACAGTAAAGAGGGACGGGATGCAGACGAGGTGATAAGAGGATGGATCAGCAGTGGCTTTAAACATAATGGTACCATATTTTTTAACACAGTAATAAACGGAAACACTGCAGCAATGTATAGGTTTAAAATTTTTTATTTTTAATGAACTTTGACTAGGGCTTACTTTCGGGGTAGGGCTTATATTGCAGCCCGCCCCGATAATCACGCTAGGGCTTACTTTCAGGGTAGGGCTTACTTTCGGGGAAACACAGTATATACCGGGGTGAGCAGTATATTTCTCTCCACTACATGTGTTCTGTCCCTTTCATGTTTCTATTATTTAGCCAGCGTAATGATCAAAAAAATAAATAGATTCCCTAATTCACGCCTGATGGGACATTGTATTCTGACAGTGGGACCCACCGCTGTTGGAATGCACTGATCAGAGGCGGTAGCTGCTGATCGATAAAAGTTTTCCAGCAAGTTCCTTCAACAGAAGTGGATGAAATTATCAACTTCTTTTAAGCAGGGACGGCCACACACTGATGGAAATGTGTCCAGTCCCTGCTGAACCAGCCATATTTGGATCAGTGTATGCCTGAGCTATGAATGTCATCATTGCCGGACAGACCACTGTGAGGCATTCCGAATGATTTAGGGAAGCGTGTACAATCCGAGGAGCATCTCTTTCATCTCTTCTCCATATAGTAACGTAAACTGATCTGTAAGGGGAAGAATGCAGAACCTGATGATCAGAGGCAGCTGGGGATGTGCTGGAGGATCAGGGGGCGTCAGAAGGGGACAGTGATGGGATTAACAGAACAAAGTGAAGGATAAAGAATACATATTTTTCAATGACTGATGACTATATGAAATTGACTATGCGAGAGACTGATTCATTCTGTGAGATATACACCGCTCAGCCATAACTTTATGAACACTGACAGGTTAAGTGAATAACATTGATTAGTATTATTATTAGGCAGTAAGTGAACATGTTGTCCCTAAAGTTGACGTATTGAAAGCAGAAAAATGGGCAAGATTAAAGGAGAAGTATATTTTTTTTTTTTGAGATTCGTACTTACCTAGGTGGATGCAGCATCTGCATCTGTCCCCCGCCCTCTCTGCACTGAGAACAGAGCCACCGAACATCGCCAAAGGAAGAGCTGCTGACTATAAGTCAGCGTTTCTCCTCTCTGCTCCTCCACGCTCATTGGAGCACTGAGCTGAGGAGGGGCGGGGAGCGGCCGTCTCAGCGGCTCGCTGAGACTGCCATCAGTCAAGGCAGCTGGCGGATCCAGACTTGGGGAGTCAGGATGACGAGCTGCCTCAACTGATGACAGTGACGTCAGCAGCAGGTCCGGCCTTTGGGGTGTGCGAGCTGTGCGGTCGCACAGGGCGCCATGGGCAACAGGGGCGCCCTGCGGCCACCCTGAGGCGTACTAAGGGGGGGCGGGCCGCCCCCGGGTACCACGGAGGGGCGGGCCGCCCCCGGGTACCACACACACTGGGGGGGGGTGTCAGACCAGCACCCCCCTCCGCGATTGTTTTACACCCGCGGTGGCATTTTTTTCCTCTATGTGTATGTTTAGGTGACCAGGGGGCGAGGGGTGAAGATGGGGGGTGCGCCACAGGATTAGCTCGCACAGGGCGCCTGAACACCTAAGGCCGGCCCTGGTCAGCAGAGAGTGGTCTCTGCTGAAAACGGGTCACAGGAGTGCAACGAATTGCTCTCCTGTGACCCATAGGAGAAGCTCAGCCTAAAAAGCTCAGACTGGACTACTCCTTCAAGGATTTATGTGACTTTGACAAGGGCCAAGTTGTAATTGCTAGATGACTGGCTCTGAGCAACTCCAAAACTGCAGCCCTTGTGGAATGTTTCTAGTCTGCAGTAGTCAGGACCTACGTAAAAGTGGTCCAAGGAAGGAAAATTGTCAAACCGGTGACAGGGTCATGGATGGCCAAGGCTCATTGATGCAGAATAATGTGCCCTGCCACACTGCAAGAATGATTCAAAAATAGTTTGGGGCACACAAGTTCGAGGTGTTGAATTGGCCTCTAAATTCTCCAGATCGTACCAGCCTCTCACCTCATAGATGGACCCCAATGGGTCTAAATGTGCATCAAGCAATGGGTATCCAGCAGACAGTGATTGCTCTTTTCCTTGGTGAATCCTGGACAAAGGACTACTGCAGTTGTCTCTCCAGTCTTCCCAACGATTTCCTAGAAAGTACAGCCTCCAGCTCCACACATTTTAGAAATGAGAAATAAGGAAGATCTCCATGGCCTAGTAGTTTAAAAAATATATGATTGCATTTATTTAAAAAGTATGAGATGTCAATAAAATGGCAAAAAAATGCCAAACAGGGAAAACAGCGTAAAAAATGTGTAACTGGAAGTGACGTCACTAAGCTCCTCCTACCGACACGTTGCGTCGCTGTCACGTGACTTTATCAAGTCTTTCGGCTTGGCTTCTCGATTCCGTCCGATGCAGGCCAGGGCAGACCGCTCTTGAGCAGAGCCTTCCCCCTTTTAATTTACAGCACAGAGACGGGGGGTGGTGGGGGAAAAGCCCACAAATGCCCAGGAAACTGCAGAGAATGGTTTAACCCATTCCCACCTAGGCAGCCTAAAGAAAAAACAAACTAACCCACCTGTAGGCACCTGCTTACACAGGGATTAATAGACAGTGTCAATGGAAAACCTACACCGCGACTCGTTCATATTTACCTCTCCAGTCGTCCCGTGCTACTCCTTCCTTTGTTAAAGTTGCCACCAAAATACCCTGTGTCGGAGCTTAGAAGTCGTGGTGACATCACCTCTCCTACCTAACAAATGCAATTAACTCTAACACTACATCGTGGGGTCAGGTCATATGCTTCCCCCATAGCTGGAGTCATTGGGTATTTTGTGCCAGCTACAATGCAGAAAGAAGTGCCCAGTAAGTGCCAGGGAGGTCATTATTAGTGAGTTGCGTCGCAAATCTAACGTAAATGTCGTATCTTCACTGTGTCGACCGCACGTACGTTCGGGAATTCGCGTATTTTGCTAATTTGCATACTCGATCGGGAAAACGACGGAGGCGACACCTATCGGCGAAAAAAAAATTGCATTTAAGATCCGACAGCGTAAGAGCCTTACGCCTGTCGGATCTAATGGTTATCCATGCGTAACTGATTCTAAGAATCAGTCGCATAGATACGACGGCCCAGATTAGGACTTTCAGAATCTGGGCCATAGCGTTTACAAAATAGGGGATAGATTCATGGCATTTTTATTAATAATTTTTTTTTTTACTAGTAATGGCGGCGATTACTAGTAAATTAATTAGTTTAGGCCAATATGTATTCCTCTACATATTTTTGGTAAAAAAAATTCCAATAAGTGTATATTGATTGGTTTGTGTGAAAGTTCTAGCGTCTATAAACGATGGTATACAGTATACAGTAAAACCTTGATTTAAGAGTAACTTGGTTTGAGAGCGTTTTGCAAGACAAGCAACATTTTTAATAACTTTTGACTTGATATACAAGCAATGTCTTGATATAAGAGTAGCGTCATGTCACAACTGAGTATAAAAGAGGAGAGGCGCCTAAGATAGCCAGATTCAGGTACAAGAGTGTATCTGTCGGCGGGCGTAACGTATCTCAGATACGTTACACCGCCGTAAATTAGGGCGCAAGTTCTGTATTCAGAACTTGAGCCCTAAGTTACGGCGGCGTAGCGTATTTGGTCGTCGTAAGCCCGCCTAATTCAAATGTGGATGATGTGGGCGTGTTTTATTCTAAATTTAGTGTGACCCCACGTATTTGACGTTTTTTACGAACGGTGCATGCGCCGTTCGTGAAAGAATCCCAGTGCGCATGCGTCGGATAGAATGCCTAAGATACGTCGGCTCAATGCCTGTGACGTGAACGTAACTTACGCACAGCCCTATTCGCGTACGACTTACGCAAACAACGTAAAAAGATAGGCTTGTTCCGACGTCCATACCTTGCATGGGCTGCGCCACCTAGGGCGCAGCTTTATCTTTACGCCAGCGTATCTCTTGCGTAAACGGTGTAACTAATTGCGACGGGCACACGTACGTTCGTGAAACGGCGTATCTTGCTCATTTGCTCATTTGCCTATTCGACGCGGAAAACAACGGAAGCGCCACCTAGCGGCCAGCGTAATATGCACTCTAAGATACGACGGCGTAGGAGACTTACGCCGCTCGTATCTTAGCCTAATTTAAGCGTATCTGGTTTACAGAATACACTTACATTTACGACGGAGTAGATTCAGAGTTACGACGGCGTATCTACTAATACGCCGGCGTAAACGTCTCAGAATCCAGCTATAAGTGTAGAAATATGGTTACATTTAATGAAGATACAACATATTGCTACACTTAGAGGCGCCTCTCTTCTCTTTTATACTCTGTAGCTCCTGCTGGATTTTGCTTCTAATCCCTTTGTGGAGGCTTCCATTTGTGGAAGGACATTTTATGGTTACACAACCTGGTCACATTGCTATAATCTTTTTATATGGACTATAAACTGAAGGACCTATGAATAAATGGTTGTGGAACGGATCATCTGAGTTTCCATTATTTCTTATGGGGACATTTTCTTTGATATACAAGTGCTTTGGATTACAAGCATGTTTCTGGGATAAATTATTCTCGCAATCCAAGGTTTTACAGTACCAGCCTTTTTCAACCAGTGTGCCTTCAGGTCTCTTCAGGGGGTACCTTGGCAAAATGCCTAAAAATTGCCCAACAACTGTACACAAGCCAGCAAGTGGATGAAGCCTGCCTTAAAGTGGAGTTCCACCCATAAATATAAAATTACATCAGTAGTTTTAAAAAAATGTCATTAGTCCTTTAAGAATTTTTTTTTTTTTTTTTTAGATGCCTTCAAAGTGTTGTTGCTAGGCAGAATAGTTAATCTTCCCTCTTCCTGCACCTAGGTGCTTAAGCATCCTAACCTACACCGCACAGACTCCTGGGAATGTAGTGGGTGTAACTTTCCAGGAGTATGTGCACTCCCCAGTCTCGAAGAATCATGTGACTTGGACAGTACAGGTGCTGAAACCTGATCTGAAACCTATTACACTGCTTGTGCAGCACTGAGCATGTGCGAGATCTGCAAGGCTGAAATCCAGGAAGTCATACAGTCTGGCTTCATGATGCCCACACTTAAGATGGCCCCAGTCAATTTCTATTTTATAAAGTGTCTAAATGCTGTAACAACCTAACAAAACGGACCTTAGTTTACAGACTAACTTTACTAGAATACATTAAGCTTGTGTATTACAGGGGTATTTATATTTAAAAAGTGAAATTGTGGCCGGAACTCTGCTTTAAAGTTACACAAAGCCACAGGTTCATTGAACACCATTATGCACACCTCCCAACATTTTGAGATGGGAACATGGGACACGTATTAGCAAAAGTATGTTTGCATAGGACAATCACCCTGCCACGCCCCCTTAAAGCAGAATCATACGGAAAAAAATTATTAGGTAAACCCCCAATCATTTTTTTTTTTTTTTACCACTACTGTTCTTTTATATTGGCTTTTGAAATTTACAAATGCAGCAATTTAGATATTGGATGAAAGGTTTAGTACTGGGAAACACTTTTTGATAGATAACAAGTGCATTTTATATACAACTAATCACTAATAACTAATAACAATAATTAATAATAATAATAATAATAATTAATAACTACGGTAATTTTATAACAACTAATTTTGATCAGACCAAAATGAGTGACAAATGAAGAGTAAAGAGGGACTTTGTTTAAAATCAGTGACAGTCCCTTGAAGTCAGGGACAGTTGGGAGCTATGCGATTACGACCTTCTAGCCGCTGGCATCCTAACAGCCAATTACATCATCAGTTGATAAAGATGATGTCGGTCACCTGGACAGCATTCTTTTTTTAACCTGCCCCTGTCCCTCTCTGTCAGCACTGGGATCAAATTAGCTGAGTGAAGGGCTGTTTGAAGGAATTTAGGGGCCCCAAGCAAAATGGGGGCCCCCAAGCACCCTCCCCCCGCACGCAAAGCCTACGTTAGCGCTACAATAATTTTTTACACCCATGTTCTTACTCCTCCCCCCCTCCCTAGTCCCTATGTTTGTCTATTCTCACCTCCCCTTCTTCCCTGTAGGCAGCCGCTGTAGCGTGGCCGAGCTCCTCTTCCTCCTGTCAGTCCGGTGTTCTATCATTATGGGTCCCCAGTCCTCTATCCGGTACCGCGTGGTACAGCAGATTTAGTTTCCTGTGTTCCCGGCCGGACTTAAGGGAAGTGAGCACTCAGTGTGCTCTTCCTGTCAGTCCAGCCTGGGAACAGGAAATTGAATCTCCTGTACCACACATGGTACCCGGCCGGACTGACAGGACTCCAGGAGGAAGGAAGAGGAGCTTGGCCACACTACAGCCTGGGAAGGGGAAGTTGGGGGCCCCAGGCCGGCTCGGGGCCCCAAGCAATTGTTTGTTTTGCCTGTCCTGTAGCGAAGGGCCTGGCTGAGTGAGTATGGCCCCGTACACACGACCAGTTTCCTCGGCAGAATTCAGCTTCCGACCGAGTTTCTGGCTGAATTCTGCCGAGAAACCCGGCCGTGTGTACACTTTCGGCCGAGGAAGCCGACGAGGAGCTCGACGAGGAAATAGAGAACATGTTCTCTATTTCCTCGTTGTTCTATGGGAGCTCTCGGCCCGCCGAGCTCCTCGGCGGCTTCATCCCTGAACTCGACGAGGAACTCGACGTGTTTGGCACGTCGAGTTCCTCGGCCGTGTGTACGGGGCCTACTAATTAGCTAGTTAGTACCAGTGTTCAAAAGTTTATTTGCTTTAGAAGAATAAATCACCGTTAACTTTGGGTGTCTTACGTGTGTGGATGTTGCTGCAATATGTAAAACGATTAGAATCGCTTTTTACATTTTAGAATGGGATGCCTTTAGATTGTCCATAATTTCAAAGAGTGCCTAGACTGAAAATAGGTTGAGAATCACTGGTTTGATAGAAGGAAAGGTACCCCAAGGGGCTTTGAGTTGCAGCAAAAAATTAGAATGGATTCCAAAGTTCAAGAAATAATTTATTAAAAAGATACATGGTGAAAAAAGCGTTCTAGTGGGATCAAGACATGAGTTCCAAAATGCGATTTAAAAGTAGATACATAAATACAACTATGTGAGTTCATGTAACAAAAAAGTAGACTTGTACTAGAAACCCTGACGCGTTTCGACCTTTGATAATGGAGGTCTCTTCAGGGGGAAATGATTGAAAACATGAACTCTGAAAAAAGATACATATAAATAATATTTGTTAAAACAGAAAACAAACAAATATTTACACAGTAAATTCTATACAATTATTGTTCGCCATATTGGCATAGGTAAGTATATTTACCAAAAAATCAATGTCAAAGACTGAAACCATGGGTCCACCACAGGACCCTATCACCGAGAAACAGCACCCCCAGAGAACCACACGGAATGGGAGGGTCGATGGAAAAGACCAGGCTGCAAGTAGGTGGGCGTCCTCCATGCCTACGAGAGGTCGCACTTACAGGTCCTACACTGGGCAGGGAGGGGCAAGAGGTGATGGGGGGGGGAGATAGAGGGGAGCCAAACAGAACCAGCTGAGAAAAAAGGAGAAGCACGGACCCAGCAAAACCTAAAAAATTATATAAATAAATAAAGGAGGGATTACAACCTTCAAAATACTAAATAGATGGTCAACAGGTAAAGGAAGAAAAGGGAGGAGAAAGGGGGAAAGAAAAACGAAAAAGGGGACGTGCAAAGAAACAAAGTGTGTAAAGTGAAGGGTCTGGGAGAAAAGGGGTAAATGGGAATGGGAGTTCAGTAAAATGTGCTGGTGAGTGTGTGAGAGAGTAATGAGTGAATGGAGAAAACATGTCACTGGTTTATACAGTATATTGGATGTCTTTTTTTTCTACACAACTAATAATTATAATGGGACTTTGATAGTGCTGTGGGCAATCTGACACTAACTGACACTGGAGGGGGGAACTGACTAACTGACACTGGCATCACCAGTGACACTAATATGGTGAGTAGTGATAATATTATACACTGTCACTGTACTAATGACACTGGCTGGGATGGAGATTACAAGTTGGTGGCGATCAAGGGGTTAAATGTGTCCCTAACATTGTGAAACGTGTGCAATGCGTGCTGATTTTACCAATATATCGCTTTGGGCGCATGCACGCGCCGTAAACCTGGAAGCAGGCACCGACATACCAGTATATAGTTTTACCTGCACGGGCCGCTTATCCGCAGTACATTGCGGGTGGATGGTCCGAAAGTGTATTGGGCAGGTTCTCAATGGCCGATATCGACAGGCTATAGGCTTGTGTTAATGGCAACAGTTTGACATCAGTTGGAGATTATTCCATTTGATCTGCAAAATCCAGACGAATGGTTGTTCAATTTTACATCCATCTGGCAGATCGATTGGATAGGAGTGGATGAAAATGGACAGGCGGTCTGTTTCCACTCAATTTCCCCATAGAGGAGAGCAGGACTGTGGGCTCTTTAATTAGGCGGTCGCCTAAAGCCTCGCACTCACAGGGGCCTTGCAGCCACCTAATTTGCCTAATTGAAGACCCTCTTCTGGGTATTCAGGACTGTGCCTGACGACAACAATGCCGCTGTGGTGATACGCTCCGGCCTGCTGAGGGTTAATGCTGCCTGCGAGCCCCATAGCCAGGTAGTGGAAAGAGAGGACAGAGCGCTGGCTGTCTGTCTTGGGAAGGAGGAGAAGGGGAGGTGGCAAAATAATAATACAACTGAATATTCTCACTCACACCAGCAACGAGATAGAAAGCACTGACAACAGCACAGAGATACAGAGAACTGACACCAGCACAGACATACAGAGCACTGACACCAGCACTGAGATACAGAGCACTGACAACAGCACAGAGATACAGAGCACTGACAACAGCACAGAGATACAGAGAACTGACACCAGCACAGAGATACAGGGAACTGACACCAGCACTGAGATAGAGAGCACTGACATCATCACAGACATACAGAGAACTGACAACAGCACAGAGATACAGAGAACTGACACCAGCACTGAGATACAGAGAACTGACACCAGCACTGAGATAGAGAGCACTGACACCATCACAGAGATACAGAGCACTGACACCAGCACTGAGATACAGAGAACTGACACCAGCACTGAGATACAGAGAACTGACACCAGCACTGAGATAGAGAGCACTGACATCATCACCGACATACAGAGCACTGACAACAGCACAGAGATACAGAGCACTGACACCAGCACAGAGATACGGAGAACTGACAACAGCACAGAGATACAGAGCACTGACACCAGCACTGAGATAGAGAGCACTGACATCATCACAGACATACAGAGCACTGACACCAGCACAGACATACAGAGCACTGACAACAGCACAGAGATACAGAGAACTGACAACAGCACAGAGATACAGAGCACTGACACCAGCACAGAGATACAGAGCACTGACACCAGCACTGAGATAGAGAGCACTGACACCAGCACAGAGATACAGAGAACTGACAACAGCACAGAGATACAGAGCACTGACACCAGCACAGAGATATAGAGAACTGACAACAGCACAGAGATACAGAGAACTAACACCAGCACAGAGATACAGAGAACTGACACCAGCACTGAGATAGAGAGCACTGACATCATCACAGACATACAGAGCACTGACAACAGCACAGAGATACAGAGAACTGACACAGCACAGAGATGCAGAGCACTGATACCAGCACAGAGATACAGAGCACTGACAACAGCACAGAGATACATAGCACTGACACCATCACAGACATACAGAGCACTGACAACAGCACAGAGATACAGAGCACTGACAACAGCACAGAGATACAGAGCACTGACACCAGCACAGACATACAGAGAACTGACACCAGCACTGAGATAGAGAGCACTGACAACAGCACAGAGATACAGAGAACTGACACCAGTACTGAGATAGAGAGCACTGACATCATCACAGACATACAGAGCACTGACACCAGCACAGAGATACAGAGAACTGACACCAGCACTGAGATAGAGAGCACTGACAACAGCACAGAGATACAGAGAACTGACACCAGTACTGAGATAGAGAGCACTGACACCAGTACTTTATAGGTCTTAATATATGCAATTTATACAGTTAATTTTTTTTTATTGTGTAGCAAGGTATCACTTTTATGTGTTAAAAGACTACCGTTTGCACATATAGAAGGAACTCAGCTCCCTCCGGTGGCCAATTATTGGATAGCCACCTTATATTTGATTTTACACTGATGCAGCGAAGAATTGTGGGAATCGAATTGCAGGGAGATAAAGACTCCATTGCCCTGGTTAAATGGATAGACTACAATACCCAGAGAGCAACTGTGCATCCCAAAATGCTTTGCACCCCGCACAGCCTGCTGGGTGAGGGAATTTAAGGGGGAGGACGTCTTTGGCGCGCTCTCTCTGATCCGCCTCTTCAACCAAGGAGGACGCCTGTGTGAGGCGCCTCTCCGGAAGCCTATGCCTGAGTCTCGAGGCCTATCCACACCTGTGCGGATCGCCCATTGAGAGGATCCCTGACGGAGTGACCGGACTCTGTCCATGCGCAATGGTGACCTGCGTGAGGACCTGGGACTGTCGGTGCCGGAAGGACTGCGGATTGGAGTTTCACAGATGGAGCCCTCTGGAAAGACAAGGCCTAGTCTGGTTGGGTGAGACAGGCACCTGCCCAAGTATACTGACTGTATTGCAGGAGAGTGAATTGTGCAGACTTGCCATTGTGACTTGATTGCCCAGGCATTTTGCATCAGTTTATGTGTTCCTCCCTTTGGATTACAAATCAATCATTGTGCACCACCGCATGCAACTAAAATACGCGTGAACTATTGAGAACGATCGTATTGACGTTTGGTCTGATCAACCAAACTACCTTGGTGAGGTACTTGATTTATAGACTGCCTATTAGGCAAAGTGAGTTGTCAACCACTTAAGCCCCGGACCTTTAGGCAGCTAAATGCCCAGGCCAGGTTTTGCGATTCGGCACTGCGTCGATTTAACAGACAATTGCGCGGTCGTGCGACGTGGCTCCCAAACAAAATTAGCGTCCTTTTTTCCCCACAAATAGAGCTTTCTTTTGGTGGTATTTGATCACCTCTGCGGTTTTTATTTTTTGCGCTATAAACAAAAATAGAGCAACAATTTTGAAAAAAATGCTATATTTTTTACTTTTTGCTATAATAAATATCCCCCAAAAACATATATAAATTTTTTTTTTTCCTCAGTTTAGGCCGATACGTATTCTTCTACCTATTTTTGGTTAAAAAAAAATGCAATAAGTGTTTATCGATTGGTTTGCGCAAAATTTATAGCGTTTACAAAATAGGGGATAGTTTTATTGCATTTTTATAAAAAAAATTTTTTACTACTATTGGCGGCGATCAGCGATTTTTTTCGTGACTGCGACATTATGGCGGACACTTCGGACAATTTTAACACATTTTTGGGACCATTGTCATTTTCACAGCAAAAAATGCATTTAAATTGCATTGTTTATTGTGAAAATGACAGTTGCAGTTTGGGAGTAAACCACAGGGGGCGCTGAACGTTTTAGGCTTCACCTAGTGTGTGTTTACAACAGTAGGGGGGTGTGGCTGTAGGTCTGACGTCATCGATTGTGTCTCCCCTATAAAGGGGATGACACGATCGATGCGCCGCCACAGTCAAGCACGGGGAAGCCGTGTTTACATACGGCTCTCCCTGTTCTTCAGCTCCGGGGAGCGATCGCGACGGAGCGGCTATAAACGAATAGCCGCGCCGTCGTCCCTGATTGCTCCCCGAGGGAATCCGACCCGCGGAAAGGCAAGGACGTATATATACGTCCTTCTGCCTGTCCGTGCCATTGTGCGGACGTATATAGTCGTGCGGCTTTGCAAGGGCCCTGCAAGTAGTCCATTACTTGTTTACCTTTGTTCTTTTACTTTTATGTCTACCAAGTAAAGTTCCTTTGGTTAAGTGCAAACCGGTCTATCATCCTGTGGGTCCAGTGCAACACAAGGTAACGATCTATTTACATATTTACTGTGGTGTGATAAAATATTGTGTTCCCCAGCAGTTGGTGGGGTCCACAATTCTCATTTATACCAGTTGCGCCAAGGGAGGGTTTTGAGCCAGTTTCAGGGGTTGATAGTCAGAGCGTAGACCCAAAACAAACCAGCAGCTCCTTCGGGGGTAGTGCCACAATTGCTTGGATTTTTTTCCCCATTATGGGCTGGAGTGGGGCCCAGTGGCGGTTCGTCCATAGAGGGCGCTGGAGCGCCGCCCCCTCTGGCTCTCACCCGCCACTGAGTCTAATAACATACATTCATGCATTGCATGAATGTATGTTATTGTTGCCAGCTGCCGCTGGTCTATTCAGAGATGGCCGGAACTTGAGCGCCGGCCACCTGAATAACGGCAGCTGGTTGGCTGTGCGAAAGTGCCTTTCCGAGTACAGCCCTCGGCTCCCGGATGTCTTATCCTCGGAACGTACGGGGGGTGCGTTCCTTGGATAAGACTGACAGCTGTCTCAGCCAATCAGGTTCCCAGATTCTGCTTATCGGTAACCTGATTGGCTGAAGCGTCACCAAGGCGGAAGAAGACATCGAGGGACGTGGAAGGAGTAAGGTAAGTGCATTTTACAGGGCACAGCGGCGACAATGGGCACAGTGGTATCAATGAGCACAGTGGCATCAATAGGCACAGTGGTGACAAAGGGCACAGTGGCATCAATGGGCACAGTGGCATTAATGGGCACAGTGGTGACAAAGGGCACAGTGGTGACAATTAAAGGGCACAGTGGTGACAATTGGCAGAGTGGCGACAATTGGCACAGTGGTGACAATTGATGGCACAGTGGCTGTGTTTGATGGCATAGCACAGTGGCTGCGTTTGATGGCATGGCACAGTGACTGCGTTTGATGGCATGGCACAGTGACTGCGTTTGATTGCATGGCACAGTGGTGCGAATTGATGGCATAGTGACTGCATTTGATGGCATGGCACAGTGGTGATAATTGATGGCACAGTGGCTGCGTTTGATGGCATGGCACAGTGGTGACAATTGATGGCACAGTGGCTGCGTTTGATGGCATGGCACAGTGGTGACAATTGATGGCACAGTGGCTGCATTTGATGGGCACAGTGACGCTGCAATTTTTTTTTTTTCGTTTGCGCCCCCCAAAAATGTTGAGAACCAGCCGCCACTGGTGGGGCCTCCTGTCTAGGTTTGGCCTAAGGTCTCGCAAAGCCTAGAGTCTGTGTGGAGCGATCCCCCGCTGAGCAAGATCAGTTCCATGGAGGCACCCAGTCATCTGCCCTTCATCTATCCATCAGCATGCATGTGCTTCCATTGAGGAGACTTTAAATTTTAGAGTTAGGAGTGCAGTACACAGGGAACATTGACGGGGCCTGCAGCTTACGCGTGTATTTGAAAATGCGTAGAACTAAACCTCTCTTTTTAACGCACTGTTAGACAGGTGAATTCGGTTGGTTGCTGATTGGTTGGTGAGTTGAGCTTGGTTACTCTGTGTGTTTGTTGACATGCGTCCGCCCTTCCAATGCTCCTTGCTGTGAAGACCAGTCATAGGTAGGGGCAGTGACAGTTGTTTTTTGTACCCGTGTGAAAGGCGCCTTCAGAGCCGCCATCAGGAATTATGGGGCCCCTTACACAGCTTCAGGCATGGGCCCCCTGGAGCAGAGAACCGGGGGGGGGGGGGTTCTGCCGCCTGAAATTGAGAAGCGGGGGGGGGGGGGCTGCCACGAATTGAGAAAAAAGGGGGGTAGCCATCCAGGGCCCTGGGGACTTCTGGGCCCTTTAAAGCGGAGTTCCGGCCACAATTTCACTTTTTAAATATAAATACCCCTGTAATACACAAGCTTAATGTATTCTAGTAAAGTTAGTCTGTAAACAAGGTCCGTTTTGTTAGGTTGTTACAGCATTTAGACACTTTATAAATTAGAAATTGACTGGGGCCATCTTAAGTGTGGGCATCATGAAGCCAGACTATATGACTTCCTAGATTTAAAAATAAATTACAAAAAAGGGGGTTTGCCATCCGGGACCTCTGGGCCCTTTAATAAAAAAAAAAAAAGGAACCTCTGGGCCCTTTAATAAAAAAATAATAATAAATATATATATATATATATATATATATATATATATATATATATATATATATATATATATATATACACATATATAAAAATAAACATTTAAAAAAGGGGGGGGGGGGTTGCAATCCAGGGCCCTGGGGACCTCTGGGCCCTTTAAAAAATATATAAACAATAATAAAAAAAGAAACATTTATTAAAAAAAGGGGGGGGGGTTTGCCACATGGGGCTCTGGGGACCTCTATATATATATATATAAATATATAAAGAAAAAAATAATATAAAAAAATATATTTTTTTTTATAAAAAAAAGGGGGGTTGCCACCTGGGGCCTTGGGGACCTCTGGGCCCAATAATAATAATAATAATAATAATAATAATAATAATAATAGTATATATATAAAATTAAAAGAAATAAAAAAACATTTATATTTTTATAAAAAAAAGGGGGGTTGTCATCCAGGGCCCTGGGGATCTCCGGACCCCTATTAAAAAAATTGGCCCTTTAATAAAAAATAAAATAAAAATATATTAAAAAAATATTTTTTTTTATAAAAAATAAATAAAAAAAGGGGGGGTTGCCATCTGGGGCCCTGGGGACCTCCGTACCCCTAAAATATATATATATATTTTTTGGGGGGGTTGCCATCTGGGCCCCTGGGGACCTCCGGGCCCCTTACAGGTGTACTGCCTGTACCCCCCTGATGGTGGCCCTGGGCGCCTTACTCACCTTAAATCCATGGTCACATGGATATGCTAGAAACCGAGTCTTCTCTGTACTAGTCTGCAAAATGGAAGGGTCCTTTTTGGGTGTCAACGTTGCTGACTAATAATGTGGACACTTTCCAACTTCCGATTGGCTATTTACAAGGTCCATGATCGTGATGCTGTTATAATGATGGGTGGCAATAAGACTGATCAGAGAAAGGCCAAGACTACAGATGTGAATTACTGGCCTTCACTAATGTCATGGTGGATTCAAGTCAAAATCATTTTTTTAAGGAAAACCCTTGCGAATGCATGAGAAGGGGATGGGTTGGGGGAAGGATTTGGGGAAAGAGAAGGGCTTAAAGAAAAGATCCTCTTACAAAGTCTTCAAATCTCGGCTTTGCTTCTAGGAATTTCTATTGTAAGGGCAAGTTTTCATTCTAGTTCTGGAGGGCATGCTGTATAAATAAATAAGGAAAGGTGAAATAACATTCTACAGCAGCTGCGGAGCTTGTGATCCGGCACAAATGGTTATTTTCCTAACCGTCACACCCCATTACAGAGATCCACAACAAGGCCAGCACGGAGAGCTGTGGTGAAAAGGAAGCCACATGCTTTGTCTGCTCCATCCTCCGCTGTGGTCAAGTGTGACTGGTGAAAGATGGGGGCTGCTCCCTCCGCAAGAAAACAGCGGCTTTTCTTCCTCCGGGAGGGGGGACCACATATGGCGTTACTTGGTCTCTATTCTTATTTTCGCACACAACTGTTCCATTCATTATCAGGCTTGGATAATAAGACAGAGTTGTGAGTAGGCATGTACAGTAACATCTATCAACCAATCAGAGATCATTTGTCATTGTCCTAACTGAAGAAAGGTCACGTCTGATTAGTTATGGGTTACAGCACATGATTGTTTGTACTGCCTTTTCATACAGGTCCATATGTCAGGCTTTCTTTTAGAGTTGCTACTTCAAGGCAGATTTAATTGAGTTGATTTATAAAAAAAATGAAAGCTGAACTCCAAGTAAAACAGCTGAATGCCATCTGAAAGGGCATGAGATGTGACTTTTACCCAGGGGCGTTGCTAGGCGGGAAAAAGACCATGGGCTCTAGGCCGAAGTCCAAGCCCGGCAACGACGGGGGCAGGAGAGCGCTCTGCAAGGGGGGGGGCAGGGATGGACTGGCCATTGGGACTACAGGGAGTTTCCCGGTGGGCCGATGGCTCAGTGGGCCGGCTTCAGTGACAGCGGACCGCCATCGCCCTCCGCTCCTCTGTCTCTCCCTTCTCGCAGCGCTCACCTCCTCTCCCTCCCCGCAGCGCTCACCTGGGGGGAACAAAGAAGCAGGGGGAGGACCAGAGGAGCAGGGGGGAAGGGACAGACAGCTGACTCAACAGCTATGGCCTGGGAGTTTCTCACTTCTGCCTAATCTTGTCCCATAAGGGGGGGGGGGGGCACCAAACTGATTCTTTGCCCCGGGTGAAATAATGTCTAGCTTCCCCACTGGTACTGCCTATAAGAGTACCAGTACCAGCCGTTCTACTCTAATAAAGTAGAACGGCTAGTGGCTAGTGAAGGGGGAGAGGGGGCTTGGGTGGCTGGGGGAGGGGGGTGCGGGAGTTGTCCGGCCGCCATGGGGGAAACCTGTCAAAGTGGGCCAGTCTGGATGAAGTCCAGGGCCAAATTTCTGTCCCAGTCCAGCCCTGGGGAGGGGGGGGGGGCGGGTTAGGCTTGTTTGCTAGTTGCTGCTTGGCTTACCAGTGCCCATCAATGCTGACCACTAATCTGACCTCCCGGATGCATGCACTGACCTACGTAACAACTGCACTGACCTAACTGACACCTGAACTGACCTAACTGACACATACACTGACCTACCTGACACCTGCACTGACCTAACTGACATCTGAATTGACCTAACTGACACATGCACTGACATACCTGGCACATGAACCGACCTACCTGACACATACACTGACCTACCTTATTTTTCCACCTCAGACTTCAGGTGACCTCTTGACCCTCTGCAGATCAGCATTACCATCCCATTCATGACCAGTCAGTCAGCAGGCTGCACGCTCCAGGCAGCCAGAGCCAGGTTAGGAGAGCCACCTGCGGCCTGTCCATTTACATAGAGTGAGCACCAGATTTCATAGTGCTCGTCGCAGCCGCAGTGTAGTTCCTGCCTCTTGGACCCGGCAGCGCCTATGATGGACGTCACACGTCCTGCGGTCCTGGCATTGGATCAGTGTGACGTCCATCATAGGCGCTGCAGGATCCAGGAGGCGGGACTTATGTCATTTGCTGGCCACGCTTGGAGTCGGATCGATCCCACTGGCTGCGCTGAGTGAGACAGCCAGTGACTGTCTGACTCCTTGCATAGGGCTGCTTGGATTTAGGGCTAACAATACAATTGTGAATGCCCGAGACCCGGGGCTTTTTGGGGGCCCACTTAGGGCTCCAGCCCCCCTCCCGATGCCACTGATTTTATCTTCTGCAGTTCAGTAACACTTATGCCTTGTACACATGACCGGTTTTCACGACGAGAAAACTGCCTTTTTTTATATTGGTCGTGAAAACCGGTCGTGTGTATGCTCCCTAGCAGTTTTCTCGATAACTTTCTCAAAACTGCCCGCAAAAAATTGAAACCAGCTCTTTTTTCTCGTCGTGTTTCCCGTCAGTTTTTTTCTCAACGCGAAAAACGTGTGTATGCTTTTCCGAGGGGAAAAAAAAACGTGCATGCTCAGAATCAAGTATGTAGCTCAAAAGCAGCCCAAAGGGTGGTGCCATTTGAAAGGAACTTCCCCTTTTTAGTCCCATTGTACGTGTTGTACGTCACTGCGCTTTAGTTGGATGTTTTTTTTTGCATGAACGTGTGTATGAAAGTCAGGCTGGAGAGGAATCACGTCGTGAAAAACTACGGGTTTTTGAACGACAGGAAAAACTATGGTGTGTACGCGGCATTAGAGGTCGCTTGTTCCTCCTTCAGCCTATGACTGGACAGAGAAGGGAAAGCAGAAGACTGATAAGATCATCTCACTGTCATTCTGCTCTCTCCCCCTATCAACATATTCCTTACTAGCACATGAGAACTGCATCACAACTGACCAGTGCCTTGAACAAAGTAGGATTAGGAAACCTGTTATGCTTTTACTTCTATATATATATATATATATATAATGTGCCTAATGTGGACATCTCTTTTTATTTCCTGTGTGGTCAATAGGACAGGAAATGAGGCAATGGGGTTGATTTAGTAAAACTGGGGAGTGCAAAATCTGGTGCAGCTGTGCGGGTTAGCCAATCAGCTTCTAACCTCAGCTTGTTCAATTGAGCTTTGACAAAAAACAAAAAAAAATGGTGGTTTATTGGTTTCTATGCCGAGCTGCACCAGATTTTGCACTCTCCAGTTTTAGTAAATCAACCCCTACGGGCCAGATCCAGAGAGAGAGTACGCCGGCGTATCTACTGATACGCCGGCGTACTTTCAAATTTCCCGCGTCGTAGCTTTAGTTTGAATCCTCAAACCAAGATACGACGGCATCTGGGTTTGATCCGACAGGCGTACGGCTTCGTACGCCTTCGGATCCAAGATGCAATACTTCGGCGTCCGCTGGGTGGAGTTCGCGTCGTTTTCCGCCTCGGGTATGCAAATTAGCGATTTACGACGATCCCTGAATGTACGCGCGGCCGTCGCATTTTCTAACGTCGTCTGTAGTCTGCTTTTTCCGGCGTAAAGTTAAAGCTGGTATTTTGCGGCGTATAGATAGAATTGCCATGTTAAGTATGGCCGTCGTTCCCACGTCGAAATTTGAATTTTTTTTTGCATAAGGGATGGACGTAACTCACGTCTAAGTTTAAAAAATGACGTCGTTGCGACATCATTTTGCGCAAAGCACGGCGGGAAATTTCTGGACGACGCATGCGCAGTTCATTCGGCGCGGGGACGCGCTTTATTTAAATGAAACCCGCCCCCAACCCGCCCAATTTGAAATCCGCCGCCAGAAATACACTACGCCGCCGTAACTTACGGCGCAAACTCGCTGAGGATTCGAATATATACGCCAGGTAATGTACGGCGGCGTAGTGTATCTCTGATACGCTCCGCCTAACTAAATGTATGTTGTGTCTTCATTGGGGACACAAAGAACAATAAGAACATTTATCTTTTCTAGAGAACTCCTATCAAATATTTATGGCTAAGGATGGTTTTTAAAATTTATCTAAACCTTGTAATATCTTATCAAAACAATCAATTCAATTTGTATCAAATTAGGTAGGTGCCTGCAATGTGTATAGTAGTTATTAAAGCAAAACAAATAGTAACAAGGTAAAAATTAAGCACCCATTGAAGGATAAAATAATCAACCAGTTTTTGCTACAATGTTTATCTTCCATGCAGATATTTCCCCACAAGTAACTTTTTTCTGCTGCCAGATGTCCTGCTGGTATTAGATCACCTCTGCGTTTTTTATTTTTTGCGCTATAGACAAAAAAAAAAAAAACAATTTGGAAAAAAAAACACAATCTTTTGTATTTTTTGCTATAATAAATATCCCCCCAAAAACAAAAAAAGGTCTTCATCAGTTTAGGCCGGTATTCTACATATTTTTGCACCCAGAGTAACTTTTTTTTCTGCTGCCAGAAGTCCTGTTGGTAATAGATCACCTCTGCGTTATTTATTTTTTGCGTAAAAAAAAGTACAATATTTTGTACTTTTTGCTATAATAAATATCCCCCAAAAAAGTCTTCATCAGTTTAGGCCGATATGTATTCTTTTACATATTTCTGGTAAAAAAAATCTCAATAAGCGTATATTGATTGGCTTGCGCAAAAGTTATAGCATCTACAAAATAGGGGATAGATTTATGACCTTTTTATTATTATTATTTTTTTTTTTTTACTAGTAATGGCGGCTGTGACGGTATCGGTATGATATCCCCGTCAACGTTCCCTTCTTCCCATAACGAAAATCACCCCAATATTCCACGAGGAGGGATATCCCTGGAATCGCCCAGAAAGCCACACATGAGACCAGCTTACTGCTAGAACAACACAGACTTTAATGTTATAACACACACAGCTTATATGTCATTTCCAAAACTGTTACAATGACAAATCTCCGCCCCCCTCACACTGGGGCTTCCATACAGATGACTAAGTAGACACGACGGGGCCGATGCTGAAACACATTTTCTTTAGACAATGACATCAATGACGCTGAGCACTAGCTGTACTGAATACATCAACCAGACCGCTCGACCCCGCATATAGGGAGATAATTACCACAATGAAGCAATCAGAATAATTAACACAAGCCACTTAAACCCAGCTCTCCTTCACACAACACAATAGATCAATTAACCTTTAGAAATAGTGAGGGGACATTAGCACATCAATAACCTGGCTAGCAGGGAGCAGTAAACTGAGACCTATAGGCAAATGTATCACAATGGCCCCCCTTTTGCTCCCTGCTCCGGCAAACCCGGTTGGACCTTCCCTGGTCCAGTAGGGTTGACGGGTTCAGAGCTATTAGTCAGAGGTTAACTCCGTTTGGCATGACTGACCTCCCTTGGCAACTGCTTCAGACTCAGGTATGTCACCGGGTCGTCAGATCACACGCCGGTCAGTCCCCAAGTCTTTGTGCGATCTGCAAAGTCACCAGAAGTCAGTGTGAAGACAGCGAATGGGTCTGTGCGCCGCCGTCTAGGTGTCCCGCTATGGGAGGGGGTAGGTTATGGCTCTGAAGTGACAATCCCAGGAGATTCATAAAAAGAAAAAGTTATATTTGTTGAAATGCTGTAGCACTGGTGCTCAGAGTCCGGGGGGGGGGGAATCAGAGCCCCATAAGGTCAGCCACCCCCTGCTCCCTCCGCAGCCGCCGGTTCTCCTCTTGGAGCTTCTCCAGCTCCATCTCCAGTTCATGCTGCTGTGACCTCAGGTGGTTGTTCTCCTCCTCCATGCGGCTTATGCACTCCTCCAGCTCTATGTACTCACGGATCAGCTCCTGCTTGCTCATGTCCTGCAGGCTCTCCACGTGGTCCTTCATCATCAGGAACTGGGTGGTGGTGTAAGGGGCCACCGGTGGGCCCTTGGCGAACATCTCGGCACGCATCTGGGACGCCCGCTGCGACTCCCTCTCCTCCAGTCGCTTCTTCTCCTCCCAGGTCAGCTTGTTATACGGCTTCCAGGACCTCTTCTTCTTGAAGGGTGGCCGGCGGTGCCTCTTTCTGCCCAGCTCCCTCCAGGGCCCCTCCGGCTCAGGGCTGTCGCCCATGACCAGCTGACAATGGTGTTCCCTGTTGTCCGTAATAACAGATTGTACCATGAGGGCTTCGTAAGGGGTGCCCAATGGTTCTTCCTGACCCAGCTCCTTTGGATCCCAAGCCGAGTCTACACAATGGGCTGCTGCTGGTGGGCGGTACCCAGGTTGAGACCAAGTTGACCTGGTGTTGTCACTCAGGGGGCAATTCTGCTTGAAGTGACCCAGCTGTTTGCACCGGAAGCAGCGTTGTTCGTTGTCCTCCTGGCGTGGATAGCGAGGGCTAGATGTCACCGGTCTGTTAGGAGGTTGGTATCTAGCGGTTGGTGGGTGTGAGGGCACCGTTTGTGGTGGAGGTTGTTCCTGTGGTGTGACCTGGTTCGTCTTGCGAGTATCTGCATATTCATCCGCCAACTTCGCGGCCTCTGGTAGAGTCATGGGCCTGCGATCTCTCACCCAATCCTTGACGTCCGTCTGGATGTGATTGTAAAATTGCTCCAGGAGCATTAGTTGCAAAATGTCCTCTGCGGTGGTGGCCTGGCTGCTGTTAGCCCAGTTAGAGGCCGACCGGGACAATTGGCATGCCCATTCCGCATAAGAGTCTTTCGTGGTTTTGCGTGAGTCCCTGAACTTCTGTCGGTGGGACTCTGGGGTTACTGCATAACGAGCCAGGAGCACTTCTTTAACCCGGGCGTAGCTATGAATATCCTGATCTGGCACGGTCCGGAAAGCATCAGAAGCTTTGCCTGACAGTTTGCCTGACAATATTGCAACCCAGTCTCCTCTAGCTATTCGGTGCAGGTTACATTGTCGCTCAAAATCCGCCAGGAAGTTATCAATCTCACAGTCCTTTTCATCAAAAGCTTTAAAAGCGCTAAACGGAATCTTCCTTGCGTCTGCTGTGCTGTACTCACTGTTCGTAGAAGGTGCGGCTGCTTGTTGGACTGCTGCCAGTTTTAACTGTAGTTCTGCGTCCCTTATTTGTTTATCCTTCTGTAGTTCTGCGTCCCTTATTTGTTTATCCTTCTGTAGTTCTGCGTCCCTTATTTGTTTATCCTTCTGTAGCTCTGCGTCTCTTATTTCTTTAGCCTTCTGTAGCTCTGCGTTTACTAACATGTCCATCACTTTCAGTACCACATCTGGCGTTGGGTTCGGGCCGAACCACGCTAGCTTCTCTCTCATTAGCTTGTTGGCTGGCGATTCCTCCTCCTGAATCACTGGTGTCTCCATCTCTTGTACTGCTGGCGTTGCTGCAATCCCGTCCTCCTGGTCTAGCTCCATTGATTCTGCTATGATGACCCGCTTGGTTTTGTTGCTAGCAATCCTTCCACGAACTTCCAGTAGTTCTTCCAGTGTCTGCTTGGAATCCGGGTGTGAAGGGGAATAGAAGGGAAAAATCCCACTGCTACCAACCAATTGTGACGGTATCGGTATGATATCCCCGTCAACGTTCCCTTCTTCCCATAACGAAAATCACCCCAATATTCCACGAGGAGGGATATCCCTGGAATCGCCCAGAAAGCCACACATGAGACCAGCTTACTGCTAGAACAACACAGACTTTAATGTTATAACACACACAGCTTATATGTCATTTCCAAAACTGTTACAATGACAAATCTCCGCCCCCCTCACACTGGGGCTTCCATACAGATGACTAAGTAGACACGACGGGGCCGATGCTGAAACACATTTTCTTTAGACAATGACATCAATGACGCTGAGCACTAGCTGTACTGAATACATCAACCAGACCGCTCGACCCCGCATATAGGGAGATAATTACCACAATGAAGCAATCAGAATAATTAACACAAGCCACTTAAACCCAGCTCTCCTTCACACAACACAATAGATCAATTAACCTTTAGAAATAGTGAGGGGACATTAGCACATCAATAACCTGGCTAGCAGGGAGCAGTAAACTGAGACCTATAGGCAAATGTATCACAGCGGCGATCTGCGATTTTTATCAGGACGGAGACATTGTGGAAGTACGTTACAGGAAGACAGTTAAGTGTACTGTATGTAGCTGATGCTCTACATAAATAGTTAGTCAGGTTAAAAAATATTTTTAAGTCCATCTAGTTCAATCAAGAAAAAAATAATAATAGAATGCCATATACACAACCCACAGTTGATCCAGAGGAAGGCAAAAAAAACAGCAAACCAAGATCGAATTTGCTACAGCAGGGGGAAAAAATTCCTTCCTGATCCCCGGAGAGGCAATCGGATTTTCCCTGGATCAACTTTACCTATAAATGTCAGTACCCAGTTATATTATGTAAATTAAGAAACAAATCCAGGCCTTTTTTTAAAAGCAATCTACTGAGCTGGCCAGAACCACCTCTGGAGGGAGTCTATTCCACATTTTCACAGCTTTTACTGTGAAGAAAACTTAACTTAATAAAACAGTTAGGCCTCGTACACACGACCGTTTTCCTCGACAGAATCCATCAAGAAACTTGGTGGCAGAGCTTTTTTGGCGAGGAAAACGGTCGTGTGTATGTTTTTCATCAAGAAAACTGTCGTGGAACTCGACGAGAAAAAAAGAGAACAAGTTCTCTTTTTCCTCGTCGGGAGTTTCAATTTCCTCTTCGTGTTTCTCGTCGGGCTGGTTTACGACGAGAAACACGTTCGTGTGTATGCTTAGGTTTAACCCGCGCATGCTCAGAATAAAGTATGAGATGGGAGCGTGCCTTCGGTAAAAGTAGGGTTTTTAATGGAGATAGCACATTCGTCACGCTGTAACAGACTGAAATTAGCAAAAGCAGCCCCAAGGGCGGTGCCAGTGGAATCGAACTTCCCCTTTATAGTGCCGTCGTACGTGTTGTACGTCACGCGTTTGAGAACAACGAGATTTTGTCTCGACAGTGTGTATGCAAAGAAAGCTTGTCAAGATTCTCAACAACCCTAACAAGGAACTCGTCGAGGAAAACGATGTTTAATTTACGACGAGTTCCTCGGTCGTGTGTACGAGGCCTTATACAGCTTATACAGCGCTAAAAGTGGGCATATGTATTATGTAATGGAAAATAGTTCATTTGGACCAATTTATTCAAATGAAATGAAACCTGGAGTTAAGCTTTAATCTAGGCACTGTACCCAATTCTGATATGCAGGACATTACATAATGTTGAACATGGTGACATCTTCAGTTCTTAGAGAGCGGCCGCAGTGTTCTAAACGCTCATATGTAGTGTTACCCTAAATCAAAGTCTACGATGGTCGAGGGAGATACTCCCAGAATTCTCCAGGCTTTCCAGTTGAATTCCCAGCTGTGTCCGTCAGCTGTGCACCTCTCATTCTCCGAGTCTCTGAACAGTTATAATCGGGTCTAGTCAAGCCACTGAATCCCTATTATAACAGCAGCTGGACGTGGCTTCCCTTTCAGGAGAAAGAAATGGTTTTAAGAAGCTGGCACGAGATGAATCATGACAGAAGAGCCTGTGTTCCGGAACGGAATTCAATGTATGGGACATACACTATATGTGCAGGGATGGGCTGACTTGGGACTAATAATTATCCTTATGATACAAGCTATGCAGCTGATACAATTACATGAGCCTAAGATGATGCCCGCTCTCTCTGCACATTCTTATTACCGGTAGATAGTATTAGCCCTCAATGGCTTCAGGCCAATACAGATCTTATTCAAGACCCACCTATCAACTAGGCCAAATGTGCTTTTTTAAAGCAGTGTTACAAATAATAATAATATTAATATATTGTAGCATATCTTTTCTTAGATGTGGTGACTACATTCGTTTTCCCTTTGGGTTTATTTCCTTTTTTCAATTTTTTTACCTGCTGATACATTATGTTTTAGCTTCATTTAACAGACCAAGCTGTCCTGTAAAAGTGACAGGGCTTTAGGACACCCCATGGTGCTTACAATGACATCAAATTAGATTGGGGTACAGAGCCAATCAGCGGCTCTTTACCGCGTGATCAGCTGTGTCCATGCTCACAATCACGTCGGTACAACTGCCTAAGATACGTCGGATCACTGCCTACGGCGTGAAGGTAACCTACGCCTAGTCATATTCACGTCCTACATAAACTACGTAAAATACGTCGGCTTGTGTTCCCTGGTGCAGCCCTTTGCATGGATGCTGCTGAGTTACACCTCCTTTATGGGGCATAACTTTTTACGCCGGACGTATGACTTTACGCGCACTGCGTCGGACGGACGTACGTTCGTGAATCGGCGTATCTCCCTCATTTGCATATGTGAATAGAAAATCAATGGGAGCGCCAAATACGTCCAGCGTAAATTTGCGCCCACTCTACGCCGGCGTAGGCAAGTTACGTTGGTCGGATGAAGCCTATTTTCAGGCGTATCTTAGTTTCTGAGTCCGGCGCATAGATACGACGGCGCATATGTGCACTTACGCGGCGTATCTCGAGATACGTCGGCGCAAGTGCTTTGTGAATCCGGGCCATCTTTTTTTCTAAGGTAGCAAAATGCATCTTATATGCATTTTTATGCATTGCCATTAATTTCTCTGGGCCTCTCAATGCACTCAAATTCAGAAAAAAAAATTATTTTTAAAAATGCCCTGAGATGGGAACAGACACTATATTATGGGGGAACCAGGACAAATGTGTTTTAGTGCGGGAATGAGCCCTTAAAAAAAAACATTTATTTTTTTATATCTGAAGTTTAACTTTGAAGACCAGCTCCTCTCCTCATCATCCCTAACTTGATGAAAATGTAAAGCATACACTCCTTAATTACAGAGGTCACATGACCAGCGTTGTCCTCTTCGCCATCCCCAGCGTCGGGCAATGGGTGGTTTTCAGAGCTGCAGAGAATGGTGCTGTGAAGTGTCAGTGTCCAGGCCGCATGATGATGCTGAGTCCTGGGGGTGTGCCATTGACAGCCTGCTCTCACAAGAAGTGGTTGGATGACAAAGAGCATCAATGCCACTTGGAAGTGGTTGGTTGACATTGGGCATCAATACCACTTGGAAGGGGTTGGTTGATGTTGGGTATCAATGCCACTTGGAAGGGTTTGGCTGAAACTTGGTATCAATGCCACTTTGAAGTGATTGGCTGACATGGGGCATCAATGCCTCTTGGAAGGGGCTGGCTGATGTTGGCCATTAATGCCACCCGGAATTGGTTGGCTGATGTCGGGCATCAATGCCACTTGGAAGTGGTTGGCTGATGTTGGGCATTTTTCAAGAGCACTTGGGAGTGGCTTTGCAGATACCAAGAATTTAGGATAGATAGAGCAATGACAAAAAGGAAGCGATAAAATGGTGATAAAAGTAAAAAAATTCTAAAGTTTGGCTATAATAGACATAGAGCAAACAGCTAAAAAATCATGTACATATTAGTGTCCCCATTTAAAAAATCTTCTTGCAGTGATATGAGAACGAAAGGGTTTATTGTGATTTAAAAAAAATAGAAATAATAAAGCTCAAATACTTCCAAGAATCGAATCCACAGAGATGGACACTGCCCAAACTTTGTGATGTAAATGTGTGGTTTTTTTTGTCTTGTGGGTTTTGGACCGCCCTGGTTTCCATGTCAT
The DNA here is from genome assembly GCF_905171775.1 of Rana temporaria. Taxonomy (NCBI): domain Eukaryota; kingdom Metazoa; phylum Chordata; class Amphibia; order Anura; family Ranidae; genus Rana; species Rana temporaria. Next base: position 439,904,810 of record NC_053491.1, read on the forward strand.
TACAGCTTATACGGAAAAGCACTCAGCCTTGGTAACTGAGAAGGTAAATTTCATTTTCAGATGTGAAGTTTTTCTGAGTTGTTGTGTAGTAAATATAGTCCTGATAGGTAGTGTGTACATTAAATTCAAATCTTCTATAAATGGAAAAGAAAATGTTTTTTTAACCACTTGCCGACCAGCCGCCGTTGTTATAAGATGAATTACACACTTAGGGCCCCTTCACACGGAGCGGATCAGTAATGATCCGCTCCGTGTGTCCGTACATCTCAGCGGGGATCCTCCGTAAAATCCCCGCTGAGCTGGCAGCTGACAGGGCGGTCCCCGCACACTGTGCAGGGACCGCCCTGTGTTTCCTCCGCTCTCCCCTATGGGGGATCGGATGAACACGGACCGTATGTCCGTGTTCATCCGATCCGGCAGACGAAAGAAAAATAGGATTTCTTCCGTCCGCAAATGCGCATCTTTGCGGAGGCGGACAAATTACGGGTGTCAGCGGATGTTCATCCGCTGACACCCGTAATCACATAGGGACTTATGTATGTCCCGTTTTCATCTGCAACGGACGGATGAAAATGCGGACATACGGTCCGTACGTGTGAAAGGGCCCTTAATCACTTTTTAGGTATTATCTTCTGCCTTGAAGCTGTTCACCTCTCGTCTGGAGAATGAGAATTTCTAAAGCAGGTATGTAAAACTCAGATGATTTAATTTGTTAGTTTTGAGTGCTAAAGGAAGCTCTAATAGGCTTCAAAAAAGGGTAGGGCACTGCGCCCCCGATGCCACCCAGTTGTGTGACAATAGCAAATGAATATTCGCAATTTTCACACTAAATCGTGGGACCCGCCCGTTTCCCGATTGGTCAAAGCTTTAGGCCCCTTTCACATTGGAGCGGGAGCCGCGGTGGCAGTATAGCGCCGCTAAAAATAGCGGCGCTATACCGCCGGGATTGCCGCGGGAATCGGCTGCTAGCGGTGCGGTATTAACCCCCGCTAGCGGCAGAAAAAGGGTTAATACTGCCCGCAATGCGCCTCTGCAGAGGCGCATTGTGGGCGGTATTGCCGCAGTTTCCCATTGTTTTAAATGGGAAGAAGCGGCAAAGGAGCGGTATACATACCGCTCCTCTCACCGCTCCAAAGATGCTGCTGACAGGAGATTTTTTTTCCCTCCCGCCAGCGCATCACCTCAGTGTGAAAGCCCTCGGGCTTTCACATTGAGTAGGCAGTGAAGGAGTTTTTCAGGCAGTATAGCAGCGCTATTTTTAGCGATGTACCGCCTGAAAAACTCCTCTGTGTGAAAGGGGTCTTAGGCTTTTGTCATGCGTCTCCTCTCTCCTCCAACTAGGTGTTACGTGTCCAATATTGGACACGTAACGCCTAGTTGGAGGAGAGAGAGGAGACGCATGACAAAAGCCGCTGTGCTGGAGATGAGGAAACCAGAGCCTGCTGCCCGCCACCTACATCGGATCTGCCATGCTAGATGGGGTAAGTGCCGGACCAACCGGCAGACAGCGGACAGGGGGGAGTGCCGCCGCCAGCTGTCCAGGTGGGTGGTTGTTTGCTGCTGCTCCCCCCCCCCCCCCCCCAAATAAAACCACACCAGCTGCCACTGTAATTAGCTCAGTCTTGCCTTGCATCTTATCTTATTGCTGTTTTTTTTTTGTGCTGAAAATTTTCTCTTAATGTGTACAAATAGTTAAAAAAATATATATATATGCATCACCATTAAAAATCAACATGTGCCTAATAAAATTCTCTCACTACTTGTATAGTGTTAGAAAAGTCCAAACTCAAATAACAGTCCACTTGTATATTAGTGTCTTGTGCTCTACACCCAAAAGTTGTGTTCTCCCAAGTCTCCTGCCATCTTGCACACCAAGAGCTCACCTTATGTTTTTGACCCACAGATATAAAAGGTCCAAAATGCGACTTCCCCTATAAGGGGTATATTCCACTCTCAACATTCTCATCCAAGATGTCCAGGCCGGATTCCATGCCTCTTTGCTTTATTCCCAGTACTTTATTATTCTCCTCTTGATATGCCCATATATACTTCCTGCTTCATATATAAAACCACCTTTTATCCCTCAAAGGTGCTCAAGATAGAAATAATAAAACCATCATAGTGCTTCATTGTAAAATAGCTTCTTTTTAAAAAGGTTAAATGCCACTCACAATTTATTGTACTACTGGTGCACCACAGGTATACACATATACACTGTCCCCTTAAGACATGCAACTGTGCGGCTGTGCTCTTAACAAACACATCTTACTTTCGGTCCAGAACGTGCTGATGTCACTGAAATTCCCCCCCCCCCCTTACGCGTTGCGCCTCTGTCACATGGCTTTCTCAGTGTCCGCACCGGTCCCTGCTGAAACAGATGAAGTTCGATCCATGTATGGCCATTCCATTTCATGAGAAGTCAATCCATCAATTGACTTTTCATGAACGGGCTTGTTGGAAAATTTTGGCTCGATCAACGCATGCAGCCAATGGGCTACAGTGCTGATCAGTGTATTCTGGTGGTGGGGAAGTCCAGGCTGTCAAAATACAATGACACAGCAGGGAGAATTTTCCCACCCACCTCAAATGTGTGCATGGGGAAATCGGCTCAGTTTTTTCATTCAGCTGGCTGAATAATGTAACATTCTTCAAAAACTTTGCAGTCAGCCATGGCACCTCCTCCTGATGAACATCTAGAACAGTTGTCATCAACCCTGTCCTCAGGGCCCACTAACAGGCCAGGTTTGTAAGATAACTGAAATACATCACAGGTCATATAATTTGCTGCTCAGTGATTGCAGTATTCTAGTCCACATCTTCCCAAGGTAATACATAAAATCTGGCCTGTTAGAGGGTCCTGAGGACAGGGTTGATGACCACTAATCTAGAAGGTAAGGAATATTGATTTTTTTTTTTTTAGACATGCTGTGTGGATGGGAAACATACCGTATTTATCGGGGTATTGCGCGCTCCAGCGTATAGCGCGCACCCCTAATGTGGACCCGCATTCCTGTAAAAAACAACATTTTAGTACTTACAGTTTTGGTGTCTTGAGTGGCGTCCATCGGCGGCCTCGTCGGGTCCGGCGTCCGTCTGCGGCTTCGGTGGTGTCCTCCTCGTCCGGTCCGGCATCCTTCTGCGGCCATTGTGGTGTCCTCCCCGCTCGATCCCCGCTTCCCGCGCTGAGTTTGAACCACTGCCCTGGCATATACCGAGCGCAGTACACTCGGGCAGGCTCGGCTCCTCTCGCGGTCACGTCCTGTACGTCCAGGACGTCACCGCGAGAGGAGCCGAGCCTGCCCGACTATACCCGAGTGTACTGCGCTCGGTATAAGCCGGCACAGTGGTTCAAACTCTGTGCGGGAAGCAGGTATCGGCGTATATCGCGCACCCACGATTTTGCCCTGATTTTCAGGGCAAAAAAGTACGCGGTATACGCCGATAAATACGGTATATCAAACTTATAGTGGCGTTTTCTCAAATTTTAATGCAAAAGTGGAAATACGCTTTAACAATGTATAAATTACAATGTGATAACGCTGCCACTTTTGCGTTGTTTGTAATTAACAAGTCGGATTTCAATAAATGATGATGATTACAATATTATTACAATAATAATTATTATACTTCTCTGCATATTCTTTCATTTTGAGTGATGCTCCACAACGTCTTTCAAGGTCCAGGACAAGTAAAACCTATATTTAAGTCAGTGCCGTGGCTAAAGGGAAGAATTTCTGGGCTGAATACCCCATAATTTAAAACATGACCTCAGCTTCGTACAAATGTTTCGTTTTGAGGGTATTTCTTTCCATTGAAAAGCGCTGACACAGCTTCAGTTGAAACCTGCCCAGCGGATAAGATGCTTCAATGAGCATGTAAGCAAAGCTTAACCCTTCTGGTATCAGTTGTACTAGGCAAACTCTGGTTAGGGCGTGCTTTACGCTGGGAACAATTTGGTGTCTTTTACAGTGTTTTGCAAATATATGGACAGTGGAAGATCTATTGGTTTATATAGGACTAGTTCCCAATCCTGTTCAGCATTGCAGCGTGCTTGATTTCTGCTTTTTAGAAGAAGATGTTCCAATCCAAACTTATAGCATTAATTCTTTACAACTGCAGCATATGTCAAAATCCATGATGTCATAGTGTGAACAAGACATTAGCAGCCCCTCTAGCCGTCATGGTACTATAACCCTCAGCATTCCTTGAAGAAAATATGACTTATGCCAGGGCAGTATTGTTATTAATGTTGTCTAGGCCAGGCCAGGGGTCACCAAACTGCGGCCCTGGGGCCGGATGCAGCCTTTTGCTTGCCTTTATCCGGCCCTTGGGGCACTATTCCATTCACTGACACCAACAATGTGGAATAATTTTTGTTGCTGAAACCACCAATGGGGCACTATTCATCCAACCGACACTATCAAAGGGGTACAATTTCTTCTATTGACACCAACAATGGAGCACTAGTCCTCCCACTGACACCAAAGATATGGTATTGTTTACTCCCACTGGACATTTCCTACTCCCACTGGCCCCAGTCCGGCCCTCCTAAAGTCTGAAGGACAGTAAACTGGCCCTTTGTTTAGAAAGTTTGGAGACCCCTGGTTTAGGCAAACATGATAACATGTCTACATTCTGGATTTACCTATGGTGCACTTGCAGGACGTTAGGAAAAGTTCTGCAAGCAGCATCTTTGGGGCCGTTTGGGAGCGCTGTATACAGTGCTCCCAAAACACCCTGCCCATTAAAACGAATGGCCAGCGTATCCAAAACATGTTAACCCCTCCTTCGGCTGCTAGGGGCTAGTGGCTGAAAAGCGCCACTAAAACAAGAGGCGCTTTAGCGCTAAAGTGGCCGCGACTCAGTGTGAAGATGGCCTGAAGATTATTAATACAAATGCAGGGCAATCTTAGAAGAAAATCTGTTAGAGTCTGCAAAAGCCTTGAGACTAAGGCGGAGGTTCACCCTAAAAACTATTTTCTAACATTACATTGACCTGACTCTCGACAATGACAGTATGCCGTTTTTTTTGTGCTGTACATACCTCGTACAGCTATTTTCTTACCCGGCTTCCGGGTAGTGACTCCCGCAGGAGTGGACGTTCCTATCCAGCAGGTGATTGACGTGATGACAAAAACTACCTCCCCCGTCGCATAAGGAGCGTCACGAGTTGCCGAAAGAAGCCGAACGGCGAGTCGGCGCTATACGGCGCCTGCGCACTGTCGTTCGGCTTCTTTCGGCAACTCGTGACGCTTCTTATGCGACGGGTGGAGGTAGTTTTTGTCATCACGTCAATCACTTGCTGGATAGGAACGCCCACTCCCGTGTGATTCACTACCCGGAAGCCGTGGAGGAAAATAGCTGTACGAAGGTATGTACAGCGGAAAAAAAAAACGCCTACGCAAGCGAGCACAATGTAAAGGTAGAAAAATGTTTTAGGGTGAACCCCCGCTTTAAACATACAGCCAAGGCTACAATGGCTACAAGGAAATAGCTTAGATCAAAGCATATTCATGTGTTTTAATGGCCCAGTCAAAGTCCAGACTTAAATCCGATTGAGAATCTGTGGCAAGACTTGAAAATTGCTGTTCACAGACGCTCTCCATCCAATCTGACAGAGCTTGAGCTATTTTGCAAAGAATGGACACAAATTTCACTCTCTAGATGTGCAAAGCTGGTAGACATCCCCAAAAAGACTTGCAGAAAGGCGGTTCTACAAAGTATTGACTGAATACAAATGCACACCACACTTTTCACATATTTATTTGTAAAAAAAATTGGAAAACAAATTATCCTTTTCCTTCCACTTCACAATTATGTGCCACTTTGTGTTGGTCTATCACATAAAATCCCAATAAAATACATTATAGTTTTTGGTTGTAACATGACAAAATGTGGAACATTTTAAGAGATATGAATACTTTTTCAAGGCACTGGAGGTGGATGCAGCTTGGGCCCGATGCTGCATCTGTCCCCAAGCGCCTCTACACTGAGAACAGAGGGATCGAACACCACTGATCACTCAGTTCTGACAGCTCCCTGTGTAAAGAGCTTCTGACTGTTAGTCACAGCTCTCTGCTCCCTCCTTGTTAATTGAAGCGCTAGGCTGTGGAGGGGGCAGGGGTGACCAGGTCTTGCTGAGAGGCTGAGCCGGGTGTCGGTCCAGGCACCTGGCGGATCCAGACTCTGTTGTCGCGATGACGCTGTGCCTGGACCGGCTTCTGTGCCGTCACTAGGGAGCGGACTTTAACCTATCTGCTGAAAACGGGTCACAGGAGTGCAAATGTATGTTGGACAAGAAGGCCTGGCTTGCAGTCTTCAGTCTAATTTATCCCAAAGGTGTTCTATTGGGTTGAGGTCAGTTCCTTCACCCCAAACTCGCTTACGCATGTCTTTATGAACATTGCTCCGTGCACTGGCCCAAATAATTTGGTTGGGGGGGGGGGGGGTTATGGTATGGGGTTGTTTTTTATGGCTTGGGCTTGGCCCCTTAGTTCCAGTGAAGGGAATTCTTAAGGTGCCAGCATACCGAGACATTTTGGACAATTTCATGCTCCCAACTTTGTGGGAACAGTTTGGGGATGGCCCCTTCCCAGTGGCGTAACCAGAGTTATGGGCGCCCGGGGCGAAAAAAAAAATTCGCCCCCCCCCCTATATAAACATCCACGTTTATATGTGCATAAACGTGGGGGACTTAAATATTTTGGAGCTTTTTTTAAAACACTGACACTGACCTGACCCCTACACTGACACTGACCCCTACACTGACACCTACACTGACCCCTACACTGACCCTGACCCCTACACTGACACCTACACTGACCCCTACACTGACACTGACACTGACCCCTACACTGACACCTACACTGACACTGACACCTACACTGACACCTACACTGACCTGACACCTACACTGACACCTACACTGACCTGACCCCTACACTGACACCTACACTGACCTGACCCCTACACTGACACTGACCGGACCCCTACACTGACACCTACACTGACACTGACCGGACCCCTACACTGACACCTACACTGACACTGACCGGACCCCTACACTGACAACTACACTGACCCCTACACTGACACCTACACTGACCGGACCCCTACACTGACACCTACACTGACACTGACCGGACCCCTACACTGACACCTACACTGACACTGACCGGACCCCTACACTGACCCCTACACTGACCCCTACACTGACACCTACACTGACCCCTACACTGACACTGACCCCCTGCACTGACACTGACCCCCTGCACTGACACGTGCACTGACACTGACCCCTGCACTGACACTGACCCCTGCACTGACACCCTGCACTGACCCTTGCACTGACACTGACCCCTGCACTGACCCCTGCACTGACACTGACCCCTGCACTGACCCCTGCACTGACCCCTGCACTGACACTGACCCCTGCACTGACACTGACCCACCTAACTCCTACAGTAGAAGTCCATCCTCTGAGTCCTCCTTACCTGTGTCTGCTCTTCTCCAGAGACTCCTCCAGGACGGACAGGACCCCAACACTGGATGTGCAGAACTGCTTCGGACGGAGTTCCGACTCTCTTCCCCGCCGGCCGCCAGCACCATCCACCCGCAGCCCGCTCCATGCTGCAACTCCCCTCCACACAGTGGCAGCGCCGTACCGCAGAGCACCAGAGCGGAGGGGAAGACGGCGCCGGCGGCTCACACTTTCAGTGCCTGACGTCTCCCGCCGGCCGCCGCTATTTTCAGAATTTCCCGGCGCTCTGCGATTGGACGTATGGCGGTCATGTGCGGAGGCGGGACTTCCAGCCCCACTCCTCACATGACCCCCATATGCCCAATCACAGGGCGCTGGACAATACACATGGTGGCCGCTGGCCGCTCGGGACATCCGTGTCGCAGTGACACGGGAAATTACAATTAGGAGGAGGCACGGAAAGTCGCCCCCCTAAATGGTTCGCCCGGGGCAACAGCACCCCCTGCCCCCCCCCTTCCTACGCCGGTGCCCCTTCCTGTTCCAACATGACTGAGCACCAGTTCACAAAGTAAGGCCCATAAAGACATGGATGAGCGAGTTTGGGGTGGATTCATTTGACTGGCCTGCACAGAGTCCTGATCTCAACCCGATAGAAAACCTTTGGGATGAATTAGAGCGAAGACTGCTAACCAGGCCTTCTTATCCAACATCAGTGCCTGACTTCACAAATGTGCTTCTATAAAGAATGGTCAAACATTCCCATAGGCACACTCCTAAACCTTGTGGACGGCCTTCCCAGAAGAGTTGAAGCTGTTATAGCTGCAAAGGGTGGGCCAACTCAATATTGAACCCTACGGACTAAGACTGGGATGTCATTAAAGTTCATGTGCGTGTAAAGGCAGACGTCCCAATACTTTTGACAATATAGTGTACTTCAGTGGAAACTACAGAGTTGCTCACAGAGGACAACCTGCAAGCTTAGGTTAACCACTTGCCGACCGGCTCACGCCAATATACGTCAGCAAAGTGGCACGGGTGTGCAAAATGTCATACCCGTACGTCACTCCGTCATCGGCATTTAGTGGTCGTGGCACGGAGAGGCAGAACGGGGAGATGTAAACAAGGCATTTCCCTGTTCTGCCTAGCAACATGACAGGGATCTATTGCTCGCAGTGATCTCTGTCATGTTCTGTCATGAGCGTGTTCTACAGTTAGAACACGCTGAGGGAACACATTTAACCCCTTGATCGTCCCCTAGTGTTTAACCCCTTCTCTGCCAGTTACATTTACACAGTAAGCAGTGCATTTTTATAGCACTGATCGCTGTATAAATGATAAAAATGCCATAAATCTATCCCCTATTTTGTAGATGCGATAACGTTTGCGCAAACCAATCAATATACGTTTATTGCGATTTATTTGTTTACCAAAAATATGTAGAAGAGTACATATTGGCCTAAACTGAGCAAGAATTTGTTTTATATATTTTTTGGAGATATTTATTTTAGCAAAAAAAAAAAATATTGCTTTTTTTTTTCAAAATTGTTTTGTTTATAGCGCAAAAAATAAAAACCACAGAGGTAATCAAATAACGCCAAAAGAAAGCTCTATTTGTGGGAAAAAAGGACGTCAATTTTGTTTGGGTACAGCGTCGCATGACCGCGCAGTTGTCAGTTAAAGCGACGGAGTGCTGTATCGTAAAAAAGGGCTTGGTCAGGAAGGGGGTAAATCCTTCCAGGGCTGAAGTGGTTAAGCCTGTCATTGGTAAAACCACCATGGCCGAATAACTGCATACAGTAACGTCCCTACACCTAGGCAATCTTGTTTAGAGCTCCAAAACTCTTTACTCAAGGTTACACTTTAAAGCAATTTATATCTCAAGACCCAAGCTGACATGGCTGAATGCTCAAGTAGCATATTAGCAACCCTGCTATCAGTGAACAGCCTGAGAAACTCATCAGAGACACCTCAACCAGTCATTGTGCAAGAAAGTCTCTCTCTTCCCAAGCTGGAAGCAAAGCCTTCTATAGATGATCTTCGACCCACCAGACAGACTTCCCCACATATATTGACTGGTATTTGGAATTGTTCATAATTCCCTCTACTTTAACTAAGGCCCCTGTTCCAGCTCACGAAAAACAGCCCCAAAGCATGATGCTGCCACCACCATGCTTCACTGTGGGTATGGTGTTCTTTTGGTGATGTGCAGTGTTGTTACGTGTATAGATAGAGGGGAGTTGGGTACCTGAGGACCCTGGGACTATTATACGGTGCAGATAAATTGTGCGAGACACAATGGTTTTAGAAAAATAGAAAACATTTTTAATAAATTTTATAGTACAGAAATATATATATAAATAATTACAAGACCAGCTGAAGTGTATAACATAGAAACTTCAGTTCCATATAACAACTTGTTGCAGTTCTCTCAACATGTTTCGCTCGTGAGAGCTTCTTCAGGAGTGATTTTAGAACTGAACTGTAATGGATCAAAAGAAGGAATCAATATACAGCAAATGGTCACTACAAAAGCAATAATGTATACAATCATATAGATTTTATATGAATTAACACAAAAAAGATTTTTTTGATAAGAAATTACAATGGAGATATCCAAGAAAAATATATATATAAATAATAAAGAGGACAGTCAATATTAACAATATAACAGTTCCTGATTTTAAGATATTTCAGCAGAGGGGGAGCGCAACACCACTTACCTCAACTTGTCAGATTAAAAGTAAAAACACATCAAATGAGTCAATCAAGTGGATGGAAATCCTTATTCGGATCATCCTAGGAAGACCATTTCATGATTGATGTAACAACCAGTCCCTAAAAAAAACATAATCGATAGAAAGCTCTTGATAAAAAATAACATTGTGAGGACGAACTCTCAAGAAAATTTCAAATAGAAAAATTCACAAAGATAGGTTCATCTCGATAAGGAATATCATATAATAATATTTACCTTTGAGGATTTGAAACATAAAGCTGAATCAAATAAAATGACATATGTTAATGGGCCTGAGTAGCCAAAAGCAACCACTATCTTAAAATCAGGAACTGTTATATTGTTAATATTGACTGTCCTCTTTATTATTTATATATATATTTTTCTTGGATATCTCCATTGTAATTTCTTATCAAAAAATTCTTTTTTGTGTTAATTCATATAAAATCTATATGATTGTATTCATTATTGCTTTTGTAGTGACCATTTGCTGTATATTGATTCCTTCTTTTGATCCATTACAGTTCAGTTCTAAAATCACTCCTGAAGAAGCTCTCACGAGCGAAACATGTCGAGCGAACTGCAACCAGTTGTTATATGGAACTGAAGTTTCTATGTTATACACTTCAGCTGGTCTTGTAATTATTTATATATATATTTCTGTACTATAAAATTTATTAAAAATCTTTTCTATTTTTCTAAAACCATTGTGTCTCGCACAATTTATCTGCACCGTATAATAGTCCCAGGGTCCTCAGGTACCCAATTCCCCTCTATCTATACACATTACTAATGGGATGAGGTGCTTTTTTAATCTGAGGATCTGTCTGTCCATATAAATATTGCAGTGTTGTTACGTCAAACATATATTTTGGAATTATGGCCAAAAAGTTCAACCTTGGTTTCATCAGATCATAACACATTTTCCCACATGCTTTTGGGAGACTTCAGATGTGTTTTTGCAAATTGTATCCGGGCTTGGATGTTTTTCTTTGCAAGAAAAGGCTTCCATCTTGTCACTCTACCCCATAGCCCAGACATATGAAGAATACGGGAGATTGTTGTCACCCGTACCACACAGCCAGTACTTGCCAGATATTTGCAGCTCCTTTAATGTTGCTGTAGGCCTCTTGGCAGCCAGTTTTCTTCTCATCTTGTCATCAATTTTGGAGGGACGTCCAGTTCTTGGTAATGTCACTGTTGTGCCATATTTTCTCCACTTGATGATGACTGTCTTCACTGTGCTCCATGGTATATCTAATGCCTTGGAATGGCTTTTGCTGTAGGATGCGACTAAGAAAATGTCAGGAAAGACCTACTAGAACAGTTGAACTTTATTTGGGGTTAATCAGAGGCACGTTAAATGATGACAGGTGTGTACTGACTCATATTTAACATGAGTTTAAATGTGATTGCTTAATTCTGAACATCCCCAGTTATAAGAGGGTGTGCACACTTATGCAACCACATTATTATTATTTTTTATCCCCCCCCCCCCCTAAAAGATTTCAGTTTGTTTTTCAATTGAGCTTTACAGTTTATAGGTCACATTAAAGGTGGAAAAAGTTCTGAAATTATTTATCTTTGTCTCATTTTCTTAAATCACAGAAACCTGACATTTTTAACATTTTATGTTGCTGGTTGAGAGCACAGAAAAATACCCCCAATTGTCCAGTCAAAAGAAAGACACCAGAGTAACAACATGGCGCCGTGAGGAGTTAGGACGGCACCAGCAGCAGCTCCATGCTCCCTCTGAGTGACTTCACAAAAGGACTTTGAAGCCAAACTACCGCGATATGCGGTTGGATCTCTGCCCTGTTTCTGTCCACCGGCCCGCCTGACGAGAGACCAGCTGAAATGTGAGGGGTGCTCCGTGCTCCGAGTACCGGCCGTGTGGAGTGTGGAGTGTCGGAGTCCAGCCGGGGAGGTCTCCGGAGACCGCTCGCCACGCTGGTGGGTGTGTCTGTGCCTCTGGTGTGCGGCGGGGGGTGTCTGATTCCCTGGACGTCCTCGGGCGTAGGGCCAGCTACTGAGGTGCGGTGATTGGCTACCTAGGGGAGTGACGGAGGAGGAGGAGGAGGGAGCCGCGGGGAGACTGCTAGCACCACACGAGGTCTCGGTGGGTGCCGCTCCAGACGCCGACGCTAACCTCGGCTGTGCCACAGACAAGACGCTGAGGGGGGTGAGGTACCTGGGGCCCTAGAAGATGTCCAGCTAGGCCAAGTAGAGGGAACGGTGTTAAGCCCCATTTGTCTCCACAAAAGCCCTCCCATACAAGGTTTGGAAAGCTAAAATCGTGGGGGTGGTAGTGGGAATGAGACTGTTATTTGGCTACTGCATTGAACTGTTATTTTGCTGCTATCCTGGTAAAGAAAAAATGCTGGCTATAGTTTCATAGAATGGCACTATTGAACTGATGTCCTGTTGGTACCTTGTTGAAAAATGCTGGTTACAATCGCATAGAACTGCATAGATCTGCATTATTGAAGTGATATCTGGCTGGTATTTTGCTGAAGGAAAAACTGCTGGCTATAATCACATATAATTGCATTTCTGGACTGATATTTGGTTGTTACCCTGCTAAAGGAAAAATGCTGGCTATAATCGCATAGAATCATGCCGCTACCGCGTTAAAAGAAAAATGCTGGCCAATACTGGTTGAATGCTGGCTCCAATTGCATAGAATTGCATTACTGAACTGATACCCTGCTGTCACCTTGTTAAAGGAAAAATGCTGGTTATAAACGCATAGAACTGCATCTCTGAAGTGATATCTTGCGGTTATCCTGCTAAAGGAGAAATGCTGGCTACAATTGCATAGTATTGCTATAATCGCATAAGGCTCCTGACACCTCTGTTACCTTACTAAAGGAAAAATGTTGGTTACAATCATATAGAACTGCATTATTGAAGAGATATCTCGTAGCTATCCTGCCAATGGAAAAAATGCTGGCTACAATCGCATAGAAACGTAATTTGTTGAAGTGATATCTTGCTGTTACCTTGTTAAAGGAAAAATGCTGGCTGCAATTGCAGAGAATCGCACTACTGAATGAGACTGTTATCGGGGTATTGCATTGCATTCAGTATTGAATTAATATCTGGCTGTTACCTTGTTAAAGGGAAAATGCTGGCTACATACGCATAAAATTGCATCTTTGAACGGATATCTGGTTGGTATCTTGTTAAAGGAAAAAAATGCTGGCTATAACCGCATAGAATCGTATTATTGAACTGATATCCTGCTGTTACCTCGTTAAAGGAAAAATGCTGATCATAATTGCATAGAACTGCATTACTGAAGTGTTATCTGGCTGCTACCTTGCTAAAGGAAAAAAGTTGGCTACAATTGCATAGAATTGCTATAATCGCATAAAGCCTCTGACACCTCTGTCACACACTCTGCCAGCTTCTGTCAGGCTCGGTCAGTCTTTATCATACACCCTGTCGGTCTGGGAGGGGTAGACAGCCCATTAATATACGATTAATACACGGTTTCCAAAATCCCTTTAAAATCCCTTTATATAGGTGCTGGATAAAAGGGTAAAGATGGTACGGAAGGCCCCAAAAAACACACAGGGAGGGGGCCCAGGCCGCAGCACAATAAGGTCATATCTGGTGTCTGAAGGACTGGACCTGACACCGGATAGTCCTAAAGGAGATGGGGAGAATGTTATAGCTGGGACACCTATAAAGAGTAAAGGACAGACTGAGGGTGAGGTCCTAGGGAAAAAGAAGGAGAAAAAAAAAGATCAATCTTCAGGAGTAAAAGATCAGAGTAAAGCCCCAATGACCCCCGAGAGTCCAAAACATCCCAGTTTATTTTCTGATACCTCCCCTGAAGATACCCAAGCCCCACCAACTAAACAGGACATGATGGACATGACAGAAATGATATTACGCTTAGAAAGAACCATCAAGGGGGAAATGGGAGCAACCAGAAGAGATATACATAGTGTGTTACAGAGAGTGGAAGGGATAGAGGAACAACTGGAGGAGCAAAAAAATGCGATAACGGAATTGAGAGATAGAGCTGATATGGATTGGACAGAAATAAGAAATATCCGCTATAAATTGGAGGACCAAGAGAACCGCAGTAGAAGAAAAAATTTACGTATAAGAGGCCTTCCAGAAGAAGTTAAAGATATAGAACTGGGGGAGGTACTCTGAGGGATATTTAATACAGCTTTAAAAAGGGAGGGGACAGCTCCTATGCATTTCGAACGGGTTCACAGAATACAAAAATTATACAATACGCACAGGGACCTACCAAGGGACATTATTGTAAGATTTCTAGAATATAACCAAAAAGAACTGGTATCTCAAAGTACAAGGAACTCTACCGCTATGGAATACAAAGGGGTTAAATTACTTGTGTTTTCGGATTTGTCCCAAGAGACATTAGCACGGAAAAGGGCATTGAAGCCATTAACCAGTCATTTACAGATAAAGGACATTCCGTATAGATGGGGGTTCCCAGCCTGTCTGTCGGTCAAAAACCAGGGGGTTTCAGCGGTTATCCGCTTCCCTGAAGATGTAAAAGAATTCTGTAACAGGCTGAACATTCACCCTATGCAGATAGATAATTGGGAAAAGAGACCCCCGGCCTGGAGAAAATGGAGGGAACAGGACTGGAATAGGGCATAGACTATTAAGCTTAAGATTTTTTTTTTCTTCTTCTTTTTTTTTGGTGCTCTCTCTGGGGGTGTGGGGAGGGAGGGGTGGGATGATTGGGGACAGGGGTGGCTGTTTTTTTAGGTTTCCAGGTATTTGTGGGGACTGATTCCCGCCTCTCTCCTCTTCATTTCCCATTCCCTTTTTCTTTTGTGCTTGGTAAAAGATTTTAGTAAGTTAAACGCCCAGAGAGAGAATAAATGGAAGTCACTGGGGAGGGGGAAAAACATGGAGCTGCTGTGCCGTCCCTGGACCAGGGGCCGTCCCTTTTTAGGTGACGGGCCTGGGAAATGGGGGGTCATAGTAGATGTCCCGAGGAAAGGCCCACTCGGCAAGTGGCCTGGATGGGCACAGACCGAGTGAGTCTTAGCATTGAGGTTCAGTGCGATGGGGGTGGGGTGGGAGGGGGTGGGGGGTATATGTTGTATATGTGGTCTCAAGGTACTTTGATTAAGATTTCTTTCTTTGAGATTAGTTTGATGTTGAACCAGGAGTATGGTTTAGTCTTTCTCTATACGGAGAAAGGGCCCGGAGTCTCTCATGTCCCGTGGAGATACGATATGTGCTCCCTATTGTGGGGGAAAAAAAGTGAAATATAGGAAATGGCTGCATTAAAGATTGCCACGTACAATGTGCGAGGGTTAAATAGCCCAAGTAAGCGGTATCAGATACTACAGGAGATGAAGAGACTCTCGGCCAATATAGTGTTCCTCCAGGAAACTCACCTAAAAATAACATCAAAAACTAGATTAATCTCAAAGGATTTCCCCATATGGATTCATAGCTACTCCCCTAATAAAAGAGCGAAGGGAGTTGCAATAGGGTTCGATAGAAACACATGGTTCTCCCTAGAAGCTACAGAAGTAGATCCTGATGGAAGATACTTGTTTGTCAAGGGTACTATTATGAATATGAGATACACATTGGTAAATGTGTATTGTCCTAATGTAAGGCCGGCTGTCTATTTGAGGAAAATTTTGAATAAACTAGAAGGATTTAGAGAAGGTATGGTGATTCTGGCGGGCGACCTAAACTTTGTATTTGATCCTCTATTAGACACTCAACCCATCTCGCTGAGATCGGAGGGGAAACACCTTAAAATGGTTAAACATAAACTATATCAGATGCAATTGGTGGACGCCTGGAGAATCTTCCATCCAAAAGATAAGGACTACACATATTTCTCAGTGGTCCATGGGTCATATTCAAGAATCGACCATGTCCTGCTAGATCATCGGCTACTTGAAGGACTGATAAGGATAGACATAAAAACTATAACACTGTCAGATCATGCCCCAGTCGTATTATCCTTAGACTCGGGGGAGATCCCGGCTGGATGTCCAGTGTGGAGATTAGACGAGTCCCTAATAAATAACACCAAGATAGCCGATGATCTAGAAAGGGATATGAGTATATTCTTCAAAGAAAATGATATTGAAAACATCGCACCAGCCACGCTCTGGGAAACGCACAAGGCATTTATGAGAGGGAGGTTGATAGCAGAAAAGGCCAAGAGGAGGAAGATTAGGCAGGTACGGAAACAAACACTACTAGAAGAAATTCAGGTCCTCGAACAGAAGCATAAAGAAGTACAGGAAGAGCAGGTCCTAAAGGTTTTAACTAGTAAGAGAGAAGAGCTCCGGGACCTCCTGGAGCAGGAAACGAAATGGATTTTCAACAATGTGAACAACAAATTTTATGCCCTAGGTAATAAACCGGGGAGACTGCTAGCAAGGACCATAAAACCAAGAAACACACAGAATTCTATCCTGAAAATAAAAGATAGAAACGGAGAAATGAGACATTCCACTAGTGAGATAACTAAAATATTCTATGAATACTACCAAAACTTATATAATGTTAACAAGGGGCAAGGGGATATAGAAGTTCAGAATAGAAGGGAAAAAATTAAACAATACTTAGAAAAGGTTAAGACCCCAGGCCTAGTAGAGGAAGTAATAAGGGACTTAGAAAAAGAAATAACAAAAGAGGAAATAAGTCAAGTGATTAGGAGCATTAAAATGGGGAAGAGTCCGGGCCCTGACGGGTTTACGTCACTATATTATAAAAGGTTTGGGGAGACACTCGTGCCATTTTTCCAGAAGTATATGAATTCAATAGGGGGGGGCATGGTAATGCGTAAGGAGGCTTTGAATGCCCACATAACTTTGATAGGGAAGGAAGACAAGGACCCCTCCTTGTGTGCCAGCTATAGGCCGATCTCTTTAATAAATGTGGACATAAAAATGTATTCAAAAATTCTTGCTGAGAGAATAAGGCCGCTCTTAACAGGCTTGATAGATAATGACCAAGCAGGGTTTGTACCCGGGAGAGAAACAAGAGAAAACATTCTAAGAGTAATATTTCTGTTGCAGAAAGCTAAAAAGAACAAAGAACCAGTAGTATTCCTGTCTTTAGATGCCGAAAAGGCGTTTGACAGGCTTGAATGGGAATTTATGCTAGCAAACTTATCCCATATAGGATTTGGCCCAAGTATGCTCAGGTGGATAGGGGCTTTATATTCGGATCCCTCGGCTCAGGTGAGGGTGAATGGCACCCTTTCGGACAGCTTTTCACTTTGTAATGGGACCCGGCAAGGATGTCCGCTTTCGCCTCTCCTATTCGTCCTATCATTGGAGCCTTTATTGGAAACAATACGGATGAATCAGGAAATAGAAGGGATAAATCTGGAGAGAAGGGAGCATAAGATATCCGCCTTTGCGGATGACATGATGTTATTCGTATCCAACCCCAGGGAGACACTGCCCAAAATAATGTGGGAATATGAACAGTACGGTGAGATTTCTAATCTTAAAATTAATAAAGATAAAACGGAGATACTAAGTATATCTTTAAGCCCACAGGATCGCAGGGAACTTGAGGGTCTCTATCCATTCAAATGGAAGCAGAGGAGGATGAAATATTTAGGTATATACTTGTCCAGCATGGAAAGATATCTCTATGAAGACAATTATATACTATTATTGAACAAAGTAAAATCAGATTTAAAAGGATATAGTATAGATAGAGTATCATGGTGGGGAAGGGTGAGTACTATAAAAATGATGATTTTGCCGAAAGTTCTTTATGTTTTTCAAACACTCCCGATAAAAATTCCAGAAATATATTTTAAAATCCTGGATAAGATAATAGGAGGTTTCATATGGAGGGGGAAAAAGCCGCGTATAGCAATGGAGACTTTGATTAGACCTAAAGAGGAAGGAGGAATACAGCTGCCGGACTTCAGAAGGTATTATGAGGCGGCAGTACTGAGGAGGATTACAGATTGGGCGCAGGGGAAGGGTGGAAGCAAAAAAAAGTGGGTAGAAGTCGAAGAAAGTTTAAGTAAAAAAGAGCTGGGAAATATAATATGGGTACCGAGGCAATATAGAGGACTACCCCGGGATATTCCTGTAATAACAAAAGAAACTTTTAGAATATGGGATAAGGTATGTAAGAAAAATAAATTGCCCTATAATAGTCCGCTGCTGCCACTTACAGGTACGGATTTCTTTCCGCCTGGCAAGGAGGGGGGATTATACCGGAGGTGGGCAACTTCAGACACTCTAAGATTGAAGGATATAATAAAAGGAAATGAAGTGTGTCCGGTGGGAGAACTTCAAGAGAAATATGGACAGTACCCAGGAGATAGGTGGAGACATAGACAAGTCCAACATTTTGTTGGCACCCTGTCGAAGCCCTTGCGGTCTATGAGTGAACTAAATCAATGGGAAAAACTTATGACCCAAGGAGAATCTGGGAAAGGGGGAATATCAAGCCTCTACAAGATGTTGACGACCAAGATAGAGTTAGGGAAATTGAAAATGATAGAAAGTTGGGAAATAGAACTTAATCAAACTATATCCAATAAGAAGAAGAGGCAGGTGCTAGAATACGTCCAGGCTACAACGATGGATGCAAAAGTAAAAGAAACCAATTATAAGCTACTTACTAAATGGTACTACGTACCTATTAAACTGCACAGAATGAATAGTGAGGCGTCCCCCTTATGCTGGAGGGAGTGCGGGATGGAGGGAACTCATGCCCACATATGGTGGCAATGCCCCCTCATACAGGTATATTGGCGGGAGATACTAGGTCTGATAAAAAAAATCAGTGGATATGAGATAAGATATGATCCATGGGAATGTTTGTTCCACACTACGAGTATGTCCAGGAAAAAGTATAGAGGCTCCCTGGTCCCGTTCCTACTGAACGGAGCCAAGGCACTAATACCTAGGAACTGGAGGGAAAAAAGAGTACCCTCGATAGGGGAATGGCTCCAAGAGATTGATAAAATGAAAGTGATGGAGGAGCTGTGGTCCTTTCAGGTAGAGTCTGGGCCAAGATATGAAATGACCTGGAGGGGATGGAGGGATTTCAGAGCTGGGGGGAGGGAGGGGGGAGATGGGGGGGGAGGGAGTGGAGGGGAGTAGAGGGGACCGTTGGGGGAATCCTTCTAGAGTCCCCTCCTCCCCTCGCGCTTGTTTTTCTTCTTTTTTTTTTTTTTTTTTTTTTTTTCCTTAGGTGGTGGGGGTCTGTATTTTAAAACGTGGGTAATATGCACAATAGGGGAAAATTATAGCCCCTATAATAGAATGTTTTTTTTTTTTTTTTTTTTTTCCTTCACAA